>NC_056667.1:145609843-145879843 GCF_018350195.1 Panthera tigris
TGATGATATAGCAATCACAAGGTATAAATAATCTTTAAATAACTCATCAACCTTCCTGCAGCACTTTGTCACTGGCTTTCATGCCCTGAAGTAGAACTGACCGGAAACTGCAAGGTCTCTTTATGATTCACATGGAGTTAAAATTGCTACTCACAGAAGCAAGGATACAGCCCAAGGGTCAGAAAAACAGTTTTAGTTTTTCTTTATTATTAACTTACATATGTTTTATACTCAAGTCAAAATGTCTTATCCTGCTAACATAATTTCTTTCTTCTCCAACTTGGAAGCTCAAAAGAATTTTACTAGTTTCTTATTATTTTTTTTTTTTCTACAGTTACACTTGCACTAGTGTAGATAACTTAACAAAAATCAGGCCATCACAGTTCCACAAGCACTGACAGGGAGCAGAATTACCTAAATATTAAAAACAGACATGTACTATCACTGTGAAAAAGAGAGGTCCCAGGCCACTATTTGGAGTTATTTGGAGAAGTCAAAGCCATAAGGCTCAGTGTATCTTTTTTTTTTTTTTTTTTTATCATTGGATGTGTTGTTTATTTAGGTATTAGTTTGAGTAGTACACTATTTTGCAAAATGCAAATAGTATTTTGAATACAAATGGAGGTATCTCGACATACCAGCAATCCATGTATCTTTAATTGTTTCTTCTACAGGTCTTAGCTCCTGCATTTGTTTAGGTTCAAATGCTTTTAACAGGTTTTGATGGTAATGAGAAAGGTTTTGTTCTGATCTCGCCAGTGACTGATCTGAAACGGTCTGAAGCAGGCATTGTCCACCTGAGAAATTGGTGCCTAAGTTGGTTGTCCAACAAAAAGGCACAGAGAAACCAAGTCTCATTTGTGATGTAAAGAAGTTCTTGTAGAGAGGACAGTGTTATGCCGTCATGCCTTCCACAGTCTTTATCTTCTTACGCTATGCATTTTCTTATTATATAAATATATGCATATATATACATACACGTGCATATTTGTATACACATGTAAATATGTATGCATGTATATACATATAGGAAAATATAAACATTTTTATTCTTACATATTTATAATATTTGTAAAATAAATATTTATAAAATAAAATATTAAAGTCTTTATCTTCTTACTACATAAGTATATATTTTGTGTATTGTCTGTATGACTTCCGTATAGTGTCTAGAAGATATATACAAGGTGTATATCTATAGGAAGCAGATCTTACTTCTTACTCATTACATAACTTCTTACTATGTACATGTAGTATATTATACTCTATATATAGTCTATAGAAGATACATATATTCTATGTAATACATATATAGTAAGACGATTCTTTTATATTTTATTTTATAAATTTTATAAATATGTGAAATATGTACATATAAAAGTTCTCTGATCTTTATTATTATACTCTACTTTGTAATCATCAAACAGATGTTTGTTACCCAAACGTAATTCTGTAGTCCATGGAAGATGAAAGAAACAGCAGAGTCCTCAAGGGACTTAGAGGATCACAATTTTGTGACCATTCAAGCTCTTTAAAGGCAGAAAAAGATCTTGTGTCTGCATTTGTTTTTCCCCTTTACATAATATGCCCTCCCTAAGAACTTGTGAGGCAGAGACAGATTGTGATTAGAAGTGCTTTCAGTGTCTTAAGCTAACATAACTTGAAGAGCCCTTCTCTTTAGTGGGCCCCTTCCAAGTCCCTGAGAAGGGTCTAGGAGGATATAGCTTTTGTTTTTGTAAAATATTTCCAAATTCCAATTCACTAAGCCTGCTGCCTCCTTCAGTTTTGAACTCTCCGTTGTAGTATGTTACACTAATTGTGAGCAGGGCATTGGAGAAGCCACAGGCATTTCACATCTTTAAATTTGTATCATTTTTCTTAAATGCAAATTGTCAAAGTTTATGACCTCACAATACCTGTATCTTCTCTTTACCTTTAAAGCAGTCTGGCATAGAATATCACTTCTACTCTGAAATAGGAATCACATACTACCCATGTACATACTGGGAAACATAGGGGCTCAAGTTGGCTTCCTAAGGATCACGGGACTTTAATTTTTTTTTATTGATAATGCAAAAGAAATTTTTCTAAAGGAAGTGCCTTATTTACAATTTCTCCCTAAAGAAAGAAAAGTTGTCCTCTCTCACCCCAATGAAGTTAGTATGGCAGAGGTTAAATCTTACTATCTTTCTATGATGATAAAGATGCCAAATGATATACAAAGCCTTTGCAGTGTAAGGGCCAAGAGCAGGCTGCCCCAATATGTGTCACTTCAACGTGCAGATTATTTGGAGTTGAAAACAATCAAGGCCCCAAAGACTCAGGAAGAAATTTGACACCTCCACCCCCCAATTACCTAAAAGAATTTAGATAGAAGACCTGCTCCAGAAAGAGAGCTCTCATCATAGATAACTACATTATGATGTGAAGTAGGTATGGTAGAAAGGGAGGAACCTAACAAGACCCGTTTGATCAAATTCCCCTCTATGTCCCATAACTTCTCTATGGCCCAGCAAACATCTGTTTACCAAATATTTACTCTTTTCCATCTTCCTATGAATTGCATTCTTTCCTTTTGAAGTCCCAGACCACTATCCCTTCTCCATGGTTCAGGATGACACATATACCTCATGTTGCCTGACTGTCTTTGGGATCTCATGTCTGTGTGGATTCTCTATATATACAAAATTAAATTTAATTTTCTCTGGTTAATCTGTTTCATGTCAGTTCAGTTCTTAGACCAGCTAGAAAAATCTTGAAGGATAGAGGAAAAATTTTCCTACTCAACAGTAGCTTGAGTTAAAATCCTTGTCTGTTCAAAATCTTATATATGCCACATAGTGCAGGTACACACACACACACACACACACACACAGTGCTGGTAAGTGTCTGAACTCAATCTTTTTGTCTTCCTAATCAATTATAAAAGAGTTTCTAAAACCAAACAGTGAGTACAAGGACATCTTATTTGCACACCCCAGAAGATAGGAAAGGGTAGACCCTGAAGTAAAAACCCATAGCATAATGTAAAGCATCTCTTATCCAATTCATGCAACTAATGGTAAGTTATGGTAAATTATAGAGAAAAGACAGAAAGTAAATCCAGCAAACTTCAAGGTCTCTTGAAATCCCAGAGAATATTCCTTACTGAACCTCATACCTAATATTAGGCACCTCTCATTCCCAAATAATGGTATGTCCTTCCACGGCATATTCCAGGCAATTCTTAGGCTACATAATCCACCTTCAAAAGATCTTGGACTTTATCTGGTCCCAAAAAGAAAAGAACATTTGCCTTTTACCATAGTTTCAATCTCTTTCTTTGGTGGAAAATAAAAGATGGTGATTTGTGTCTGAATAAGCACCTTTCTTAAGGGAATTAACAACCATGTTTCCTTGGGGTTATCCTAGAACCTTAGACTCTCAGATTCCATGCTTTTAGGTTGTTAAAAGAACCGTCATTACATTCAAAATGAGATGAAAGAAATTGTGTGAGGAAACTAAAAGATTAAAATAGCAAGCTTAGTTATAAATCAAAGAGAGCTCCCTTTCCTGCTTGAGTAGATGAGTCCCAAATACATGAAGAGATATTGGGGTGAGCCAATGACACAAAGAAACATCATATAAACCCACCTATCTACAATCCAGACTTGGCTGCATTTATTATTACTTTTTAGTTATTTTCTATTTCAAAAGAAACAAAACTTCAGGTCAGAAAATTTTGGAACCTGGAAGAAAAAATTTATGAATTTGATTGCATAGAACCACATCTGCTCATATATTCATTGCTGCATATAATAAACATTTGTTGAGTATTCCATATGTATCAGACATTGTGCTATATCCAAGAGAAAACAAAGATTTTTTTTTAAGTCCCTTCCTCTAGGAACAACCAGTTTTGTTTTTTTTTTTTTCAACATTTTTTATTTATTTTTGGGACAGAGAGAGACAGAGCATGAACGGGGGAGGGGCAGAGAGAGAGGGAGACACAGAATCGGAAACAGGCTCCAGGCTCCGAGCCATCAGCCCAGAGCCTGACGCGGGGCTCGAACTCACGGACCGCGAGATCGTGACCTGGCTGAAGTCGGACGCTTAACCGACTGCGCCACCCAGGCGCCCCTAGGAACAACCAGTTTAATTGGAAAGGTGAAAACTTGACAGTAAACAATTAAAATATAATATCATAACTGCTTGGACAGAATGAAAGGGAGAGGTGTTTCTTGAGGTAGGAAGTGGCCTAACGATACTTTTGTTTTATGTTGAAACTACATATTTAATAAATGATTTTGGTTTTTCTAGGTTTCAGGAAAGAAAGGATTACACAAAGAGTCATGAAACCCTCATTCTGGTCTTGGTCCTGCTAATAACTAATTACATGACATACAGTTCTACTTTCTGGAACTCTGTTCTTTCATCTACAAAACAAAAGAAGTTTGACGAGATGTTCTCTACAGTCCCAGGTCTGCATTCTCTTATTCAGGGGAATTTTCCTAATTAGTTCCCTGTTAATTCTCTTTCCTATGGGTAGTGTTTAGTAACTTACAATGACATAACCTATTTGTACTTCAACTGGCCAATTCTTTCAGAAAAGTCTACCTACATGTCTTTTTCTCATCTTCTATTTCTACTGCCTACCCCATTTGCCTCTTTCTTCAGTAAAGGAAGTGAATGAAGCACTTTATAATTGCTAGCTATCATTATGCACAGGAAACAGATAAGGACTTTCTTTTTTTAAGAAAAAGATGCTAAAATTGCCCTTTAGTCCTACAAAATCTTCCATGCTTTGAAGGGAAATCCTGGCTTCTGCAATACATTTTCTAACACTTTGCTAGAGTAGATCACTTTGCCTTTAAGAAAGGATTACCCTACATGTAAGCGGTGGCTATATCTAGGATTATTTAGCATAGATCTGAGAACTGTCATTTGCCTGGTTCCTGGGGCAAAGGTAGAAAGAAATAAATCCAGGGCTTTCTTTCCACGGATTCCACTGTAGACGTGCAAAATTCCACCATAAATTGCCTAGTGTAAGGGAAGAGAAGTGCTCCCGCCGAGGAAGTATGGAAACAGAGAATGGAATCAATTGGGAAGATATCTCTAGTTCTCTTCACACCATCCAAGTGTGGCTGTAAGTTTCTGAGCCCCTGGACCAATGTGGGTTAGAGACCTCACGCTAGCTGGTGCATTGTAGGTTTCAAGGTGGACTCCTCAGAGACCAAAGACTGAATTTCACATAGTGGCCTGTCTATATGAAAAGATTTGGTGGTTTTAGTTTGTTGCCTGTTAATTAATTTTCTTCACCAGAAACTCATCCACTGTCATAAATTACACAGTGTCCCTTTTTCTTTTAGCTAAATCTAAGAACGAAGTAGTTCTCAGGTGAGAATAAAAATCTTTTCAAAGACAACCTAGGATAACTTACCTAAATGTCTAACTGTAAAAATTCATCAATCCTTATCTCTTATGTATATAATAAGGATCATAAGCCTCACTTTCATGCCTGAGCAAAACTGGTAAACAAGGTAGGGAAACTGATTCTAATGTAGCTTCCTGTAACTAAAGGATAACATTTTGCTACATTTAGTCCATAGATGGGTAGAAATGTTAAGTGGAAAGATCAGAATAGTGTCTGTTCAGCACCCAATCTCACTGAATGGCATCTGAGTTTATCTTCTAAGCAAAGACAGGAAACATTTCATCAAGGACCTGAGGCATTTGGAGTTACCATAATCGCCTCTTGGCCTATGAAAATCTTGCCATGGAGTAGAAGACCTGCACAGTCTTCTCACTTCTCACTCTACAGAGTAGCCTTGTGCAAGATGAGGACTCTGGCATTACAATGTCGACATCCAGAACAGCAGTGAAAGAGCTCCCAGTGTCTAACAAATGTGTTGGTGCCTAAGGATAGCTCCAGAAGATGGCACACCCACAGCAGCCATGGATTAAGAGAGATGCAGTATAAATCTGGCAGGAATTGATGGGTATAGAGAGCAATAAAGCTGTTAAGCCCTGGGCTGAAATGTGTTTCTGAACTAGTGGGTTTCCAAGAAACAACTTGGAGGTGAGAATTGCATAATTCAGGGTACTTAAGTAATAGATTAGGTGGGAGCAAGAGCTTGTTATTTGACTTAAGCAGAGACTTTGTTGTGGAAAATATAAAAGGGTATGTCTCACACTGGAACACTTTGCCCTCAATTCATTCATTTAGCAAATATCTCCTAAGCCCTCACTATTTAGGTACTCTGCTAGGATTAAGATATACTGTGGTAAATAAAATAGACTTGATTCTTGTCTTTATAGAGCTTATGGTCTAATCAAGTTCATAGATAGAACAAGCAAACAAGTAAGTAAATGTATGATTGCATGATGATAGATGCTATGAAAGAAAATAGAGAGCCAAGAAAGAGATTAATGGGGTATTGAGATATACTGCGGTTAGTTCAAAAAAGGGTTTCTGAGGAGATGACACTTAAGGGTGACTCAAAGGAGCAGAAGGGGACATGGTCAAAGAAACAATGGTGGGAAAAGAGTTTGTGTGCCTGGGAACTGAAGCCAGGACTGCATAGCTGGAGTTTGGTGACAGATTTCACCAAATTGGCTCTTGAATAAGCATAGCTTTGACCCATTGTCTCTCTTAATTTCCTCTGCTGCCACAAAGTGAGAAGATGCTCAGGAACAATAAAAAGATTGATGACATGCTAGAAGTCTTTGATAGACCCTTTTTCAACTTCCCATTAAAAAGTTTTATTGGAAACAAGAGAGAACTTATGTCATAAACTAGGAGTTGGCATAGGGAGGTAGGAAAAGGAAAAACATGGTGTGTGGAGATGGGACCAAAGGCATTATTTTGTTCTTCAGTATCATAATTAGAGAAATATTGGTTTAAATGTGTATAAGATAAACTTAAAGATATAATTGGTAGAATTTGAAACAGAAGTTCTCTCTTTTGGATCTCTCCAAAAGACAAAAGCAAACAAAATATGGTCCAAATATCAAGGGAGGAAACATAGAAACTGGCAAGGAAGCACAGCAAATAGAACCCATAAAACAAGATGACAGAAGTAAGACCAAACATATCAGTTATGACAATGTATGTAAATGTGTTGAACTCCCCAATTAAAAGGCAAAGACTCTCAGATTGGAGTAGAAAACAACATTCAACAATATGCTGTTTACAAGAGACAAACTTCAAACAAAATGACTTGGAAAGGTTATAAATAAAGGATAGGCTAAGATATATCCGTCAAATGCAAACAAAAAGACAATGGGAGTGGCAATATTCATATTGGCCCAAGTAGAATTCAAGATAAAAACTATTAAAAATGTAAAGGGAATGACATTGTCTTTAGGAAAGAAATAATCTAAATGTAGTCACATTCATTATCCAATGTATATGCCAAAGAACAAAGAATCAAAATATAAAGGACAAAAACCCATACAAATAATTTTTAACAAAATTATAATTATAGCAGGAAACCTCAATACCCGACATCAATTCATGACAAACTAATTCAATCAAAATGAATAAAGGCTTAGAGAATTTGATATATATTAAAATTCATACTTTCAACATAGAAAATCACAGAGACTCACTTAAAAAGTAACAATAGCTTAGGATATGAAGAGAATGGAAATCATTCTCCAAAGCAGAAATTGTTTAATATACACTTTCAAAACACAATGAAAATATTGTAAATTATTTAAGCAAAATTTAAGCAAAGAACTCCAACAATATGAAAAGTTTAAAACTCACTCCTAAATCAATGCTGCACCAAAGGTGAAGCACAAATTAGCACTATAGGCTGGACAATACCAAAAATTATGAAACCAGTAAGAGCTAACACTTCCTGATTATTTGTATGTGATACAGATTCTGCTGAGTGCCTCCCATGTATTAACTCATTTGATCTCACAACAAGCGTATGAGGAAAGTAATATTTAATTGGCATTTGCATTTCAGAATGTGAAGCTTAAGATAGTTAAGTCATGTTCCAATGTAAAATATGCAGTAAGTGGCCTAGTGAACATTCCACTGTAATATAGTTAAGGGATGGACCAACACTGTAGTCGGAGGCAATTATTAAACTTAAATTATTTTATTTAAATTAAATAAATAAAAACTTAAGAAGTCAGAAATACAGGGGAAAAAGAACTTTCAATACATGAAGAAGAAATAAAATATAGGGTAAGAGCAGTAGCCCAGAAGACTGAGAGAAAAAATGTAAAAACAAATCCAAAGATCTTGGTCTTTGGAAAAGATAAGCGTAAAAAAAACATCTGGCAAATATAATCAAGAAAATAAGGTGAAGAACATTAACAAACTTGAAGATGAAAAGAGAAATGTAAGCCCAGATATGTGGGACATTTTTAAATATATGAGAATATTATATTCAAGCCTATGAGAATTCATTTGAAAATATGGTCAATTTATATGAATATCTGGAAATATGGACTATCAGCAATTATGGTAAAATAAGATTATCAAATTTTTGTTGCATAAGTAGAGTGTTTTTTAAAAGGAGAAATTATTTCTAGCTTTTTGGAGGAAGGAAACAAAGTTCAAAGATCCACGGGTTCAACTCATTCCCTTTCTGGACACACAGTGAGACTACATTTCTCAGCCTCTCTATCATTTAACTTCTGGCCAATGAAATATTGGTGTTAGCATCAAGCTACTAAGATTTGAAGTTTTGTTTACTGTAGTAGTTGGCATTCTCATCCAACTCATATAGAAATTTTAATGGAAATTTTTTTTTATTTAAACAAGGAACAGGAACATGGACATACAGAAATGGAAAGAAAAAGAAACAGGCAGAGGAAATACATTGAACAAAGAAGCATGGCCTGGAAAATAAAAAAAGTAAGTTTGGGAAGAGCAAGTAGTTCCAGAGACCTAAGAAGTATAGATAAATGTAGGTAAGAGAGACAGAGGAAGTTCAAACTATAGTTTCTTTTTCTTTTTTTTTTTTTTTTTTTTTTTTTAATATTTATGTATTTAGAGAGAGAGAGAGAGAGCACAGGCAGGAGAGGAGCAGAGAGAGAGGGAGACACAGAATCCAAAGCAAGCTCCAGGCTCTGAGCCATCAGCACAGAGCCCGATGTGGGGCTCGAACCCACGAGCCGTGGGATCATGACCTGAGCTGAAGCCAGACGCTCAACTGACTGAGCCACCCAGGTGCCCCTCAAACTATAGTTTCTTGTCAGACCTTGTGGGTTGGGTTTTAACCTTAGGACATAGTGAGTCACTGCAGGTTAGTGAACAAAAAAAGGATATCACTGTAATTGTATTTAAGGAAAATTACTCTGGTAATTACTCAAACAATGTGTTGGAAAGAGAAGTTGAAGAAATGACTAGCTGAGGAAAATCCATTGAAGTCATAAAAGTCTAGATAATGGGGATGGAATCAATAGAGATGAAGAGAGAAAAAAAGAATAGTAGAGAGATACAACAAAAATTGATGCAAGAGAATTGATAGTAGTTGGAATCACACATAGAAACAGAACGTCAGAGCTGGAAAGAACTTTAGAAATTATCTATTCCGATCAGTTCATGTGTTAGATAAACTGAAACCTAAAGCAATTACATGAATTGTTCAATGGTCCCAGAAGCTGTTAATTAGTGAGGCTAAAACCAAGACCAAATTCTTTGAGTTCCCAGTTCATTTCTTTCTCTCTCCTAACTTGGTGTACAGAGGGAGAGAGAGGAAAGATGTGGAAATACGTGGGGGGTTAAACCCAGTGTTAGGATACTGCCATAAGCCAAAATAGAAGACCCAGGAGCAAAGTGGTGGCCAGTTCTAGCTCGACTGGATTATCTAGCTGGAAAGGTCTATTATACAGAATATATGAACATTCATGACCGGGGCCTGGGGATCAACAGCAGAATCATGTATTAAAAGTCCTATTTATAGTTATTATTGAGGACTATAGGATAGGAAGGTAAAGAAGAAAGGGGGTAAGGGGGAGGAAAGGGACAAAGAGCGAGAAGAGATGAGAAAGCAGGTAACTCCTGGTACATGTAATTTGGGAGATGTGAAGAAAACCGGAAGCTAGAGAAGAATACTAAAGAAGTGTCAATGAGATTGGAATGGCAAACAGATTCCAGATGCAATCTCTCAGCGAGGATGTAGAAGGTTTTTGTGCATTGGGAGAAAGGTTGAAATATCTGACATCTGACTTCTTTCCAATTCAGAGACTATGATCAATTATTGTAGCAAAATGTGAAGCGGATTTTAGTGAACTTGACTTCAACATTGTATTTTACGTCTGTGCCATTGACTACTGAATTCTAAAATGCAGCTTTTATAAGTAGACACTAAATATTAAAATGATTAGGACTACAAGATCTTTTGACACTATTATATATCAGGGAAGTAGAAGCCAACTGTAAAGCAATGCACACACACACACACACACACACCCAAGCATGCATTTCCACACATTCCTTTTGACTACTGTGTACACAGTTTGCTGCGTTGCAGTGACCTGCATATATATTTGCATAACCTTCGTAGGTGATTTGTGACATTTTCCCCTTGTATGCTACAACCATTTAGAAAGTTGCTTTCTGAAGAAAAATAGATGGATTTTCAATGGGCATACCATCTCCTCACTGCTTATTAAAGGGTCAGGTATACAAACTACGCACAATAAATGTAAATGATTGACAGAAGCTATCAGCATAATCTGTTTATTAAAAAAAAGGGGGGGAGGTCTAAGGCCAATACAGCATTATTTCTTTATACAGCACCCAAGATAGAGGTGCATACAATTGTAAGTTGAAGCACTAACGTAAGCAGAATGCACAAAAAAAAAAAAAAAAAAAAAGTAAATTAATTAAATATCCTTCTTACCCATAGCGTTAGCACATTTTATTTTAACTTTTCTTTAAACCATTTCTCCATTTCAGTACTTCAGCCTTCCCAGTGTGTTCAGGCCAAATCTGTTCCTTCCTCTGGGCTCCCACTTGATCCTTCTGTTAGAAAGAAGATCTATCACATTACATAATATACAATTTGTGCAACCTGAAAGTTGCCCAATATTCACCAAATTGTGGGTACACTTCAGGTCATTTTAAAAGACACAAAACCTATTGTCTTGAAGCCCTTTCCTACTTTTCCAACACAGAACCTCTGCCCTGTCCCCTTTATAGATCCTCTCCTCCATCTAAAATCTCCTACAGGTGCTCCCACAAGCGGCAAGACCACCGCATGTTAGCTGTAAGCCTGCCCCGACAGTCTTGTACTAGACTCCTTTCTGGGGGCAGTCTCAGGTCATGGCTCCAGGCCATGCTCCGTGTGCTCTGCTTGGATCACTGCCTGTCACTGCCTCAGGGCAGTCCAGCATGCCACCAGCTTCTATCACGGTGCCCTGAGTCACTGATCCTACCTCGGCTTGCTGCTTCCCCATCACCTCTGATCTCAGCTGCCGCTCACTTTCCCTGGGTTAGTGTCTGCACCATCGCTGCATTCCAGACTGGGGATCTGCTCTCCCTTCTGCTTCTCATCCCGAAGCCACCAGATAAAGCCTCTATGGCTCACTGGGTCTCCAGGGTTTCTTTCTCACCTGCAAAGGGAAAAGTGGCTTCTCTTTCTTTGTGTTCTGCTCAGTTAGAAAAGCCCCACAGTCCTTCATCTCAGGGGTATGAATAACAGCTACAATTTATCATGTTTAATACATGTCTGAAGTTTTTCTAAGTGTTCTAAAGGTAATGGCTCCTTTCGTCTTTACAAAATCTCTCTAATATAGATATAATTATCTCCACTTTGCCGCTGATGAAAGTAAAATACACAGAAGTAACTTAACCAAGGACACCTGGCCATTATGAGGCAGAGTCGGGATTTGAACCCAGGAAATCAGACTGTCTGGTTCTGAATCTTGGACTCCTAACCACTACACTACTCAGCAGGAGCTTGGGACATCATGGGTCTCCTAAGAGCCGCATGTTCTTCCCTTCTACCTCCTAGGCCCTGTTGGTGACTCTGGAATTTCTGGTTAGTCATCAATTCCCCTTGAAGAGATTTTTTTTTTTTTCAAAGCCAGGGTTTTCACTCAAACCTCTACAATCGAGTTCCTCTTCTCAATTCAACTAAGGTGACAGGCATTCTTGTATGTCACTTTTTGTGACATCAGGATTCAAGACCTTTCTCAAGAAGTTTCTAGCCCCATATAAATCAAAGAATCACTAGTTAGTGGAGAAGCGTTGCCTAACGCACAGGTCTTGCTTTACCCTAACTGGTTCACTGGGTCATCAAGAATGTCCCCCCACTGTTGACTACTAGGACTCTGCAAATGGACTGTGACACCTCCCGGGGCTGACCTTTGTCTTCTATGTACTCGTAGCAGTATATACCATGTAGTTAATGCTCAATAAGAATGAAATGGATACATTTAAATAAGTTGGTTGGGTCTTTTGGTTATAATGAAAGTGTTAAATAAATCTAGAGTTTCAGCTGAAGGCCTAAAAGGATGGGTTAAATGTCTAGTAATAGATGTGTGAATATTTATAACACCACTAATGCCTAGAGCTCACACAACTGCTTTGAGACTCTTCTAAGCAGATGTAAGATAATACATCATAATCATAAAAGAGTTGGAGCAGCAATGTAATAAGAATTCAAAATTGAGTGTGCAAGGAAATGATCAAGACTTTGTCACTTATTATTAGTTTTGTTTCATATTCATACTATATGGGGAAAATAAGTTCTGATAACTTTTTTTAACGATTTAAAATATTTACGAGTAATCTATAATTGCCACTCTATTAAAACAGTAAAATGACAACATACAAAGGAACGTCTTAGAATGTGCATGAGAGTAGTTGTTAGCAACAAGCCCTCCGTGAAAACTACTCCCCCAGGAAGTCCCGTTGCCTACACGTGGAAACCATCAGTAGACATTCGTGGAGAGTGCATAGGACACAGGCCTTCTCAAGAAAACATAGACGAATACTTGCATCTATTTGTAAGGCTTCAGAAAGCTAGTCTCAGGCTATATAAATCCCTGCTATAGTTCATTTCCATTATATCCTTCTCATGTGATTTCCTGATGTTATTTGTTCGTTGGGGCATTAGTTTTCTATCGCGGCAGCAACAGATCACCACAAACAATACTTAAAACAACACAAATGTATTATCTTACAGTGCTACAGGTTCAGAGTCTGGCACAAGGTCCCACCAGGGGTCAACAGGCAGCACTCCTTGCTGGAGGCTCTGGGGGAGGATCTGTTTCCTACTTATGGGCACCATTGGCAGCATTCAGTTCCCTGTCATTGTAGGGTCAAGGTCCATGCATTCTTGCTGCCTATAAACTGAGGGTCATTTCCAAGTTCTAGAAGCTACCAGCTTACTTGGCTCATGGCCAGTTTCCTCTATCTTCAAAGCCAGGAATGGTGGTTGAGTGGTTCTCCTGTCACATGTCTCTGACCAACTCTTCTGCCTTCCTCTCCCACTCTTAAGAGTGTGATTCCATCAGGTCCATTTACTTAATCCAGGACAATCTATTCATTTTAAGGTCCTTAACTTTAATCACATCTACAAAGTCCTTTTTTTTTTTTTTTTTTTTTTTTTTTTTTTTCCCATGGAAGGCCACATATTCCCAGATTCTGGGGATTAAAGCATAGACTTTTGGGGTTAGGGGGCATGATTCTGTCCATCACACCTGAGCACCAAGAATGCTTGGTACCAAGGCCATTCTCTACATCTGCACGTTCAGACTGTACCGTCGTCACACCTCCATGCAATTGTTTTGCACATTTCCCTATAATAGAGAAATGCACTTGTGTTCATATATGATTTTACTTGAAGGCCAAAGTTATGTGATGTCCTTCCCTGAGACATTCTACAGTTTAGCATTTGCAGATTTACTTTGGCTCCTTAGGCATGGAGAAGACATTTTTATTCATCAATGTGTTTGAGATTGTGATCTTTAAGTGGAGCTGTGCAAACAACCACGACGTCCTAATATCACCTGGGAAATGCAAAAAGTTGATCTTTTATTTTCAGACTTCAAATTGCTTATCAGACCCTATAAAAGACAAAGTAAAGACCATAAAAACAAACATATGGCATTGTTATCTACGGATGGAAAACTAGGAGAGAAGAAAATCACAACACAATTTTGTCGGCAAACATTACTCTGAAATTCATTTATGGACTCATTTTTGAGTGCTTACCTTCTTCTTTCACTGCTAGGTCCTATTTCACTACACACACCATTAATTTAGAAATATAAATAAGGCTTTGAAAGTCATTCCTAACGCATCAGAGAAAAACAGGAAATAATAAAGAAAACCAAAATTAAATCCGCTGAGATAATTACAATAGGCAAGTCATGAATTAAGAATGGTAGTACCACAAACAAGAATATGGATTCCAAGGCACAGCATCATTCCCGACTGTTTATTCTAGGTTATATTTTTGCTATCAACCTATACAATTCTATTTCTTGTCAGGTTGTCCGTGATCAGGAAATTCTCCTAAAGTGAGTACTTGTGTACGCTTGAATTATGGGAAGATTTTCCAAGCTGATTTTTGTATAAAACACTATTTCTCCATGCCATGTAACTTGGGACTCCTTCCCTAAGAAATACAATGAGGAAGCTATATTTACTGAATCGCAACACTTTTTCTTTTAATAAATAAAATGAGTAGACAACGAGCTATTGGATATAGTGGAAGATAACAGCTGGGGAGTGTTATGAGGGGAGTGACATGAGGAAAGTGGAGTTTATGGTAGATCAATCTAGCAAATGTGTGGGGTAGATAGGAAGCAAGAAGCTTGATTCAAGGCAGACAGATAGGGGAATGTTGCAGTTAACATATAAGGGTTTGATTTAAGAGAAAAGACGTAAAAATTAAGCATGTAGTCATGAATCTAAAAGGCCCATATCCACAGTGGGCTGCACCTGTCACTAAATCAGATTTCATTCATTTTACTCTTTTAGCTATGTCAGTGCTTACTAGGCTCTATATTATCATTTAGAAAATTGCATGTCTTCTTAGGTAGATGATTAGAGATAGAGATAGAGACAGAGACAGAGATGGAGACAGAGATGGAGACAGAGACAGAGACAGAGAGAGAGAGACAGAGACAGAGATGGAGAGATGGAGACAGAGACAGAGACAGAGATAGAGATAGAGGTAGAGACAAAGACCAAGACGGAGAAAGAGACGGAGACAGAGACAGCGATAGAGATAGAGATAGATAGAGAGATAGATAGGGAGATAGATACCCTCCAAGATAACTTTGATCTAAGCCATATAAAACTCAATCAAATACTAGTACTCCTTATATTGAAAAGATGTCTGAGACCTGGCTGGCAGGGACTGAATCTGAAAAAAGTGCTTTGGTCAGCTACCAAAGTCTGCCATGATACAGGGAGTTGGGTGGACTGAGGACGTAGCCATACATGTGTCTGATACCCCTTTTATGAACTGGTTTCTCTTGACTAGATTGGAGCATCTAGTTATTGGTTGAGTAGATAAGTCATTAGTTCTGGACCTCAGCAATAATATGAGAAGTCTAGATTTGATGTTGAACAAAATTAGGATTCACGAAGACCTTGGGGCAGAAAGAAATCTCTTCTCTCCCTCTCTCTCTGTACACTTTCTCCCTGTGTGTTTCTAAGAGAACACCACGACAGCATGTTTTCATATATTGTTTCCTCTTCCTTGTGGCCTCCCGGTCAAATAGTGTATTTTTTTCTCTCATCAAGCATCCGTGGAGTGAACAACCATAATTAATGTTCGGCTGGAACCAAAAAGTGTAACATTTGCTGTAAGATAAAAATTCTGCCACAGAGTTGGATCTCTCTAGACACAAAACGGCTTCTAATTCAGGCTGCTATTGAAGTAAGGGTTGAAAACAATGCAAATTAACATTGACCCACAGACATATTTTGCTTGGCATGAATATTATTTGAAAAACCTTGGTTGTGAATATATTTAGACAGAACATATGCTTTCGATTTCACCATAATCTTCACCTTACCCTAATCACTTAGCCTCAATCACTGAATTGCTTCAGTCCCTAAATTTATTTGCCTGGCCACTGAAGACATGAATAGTAAATTCTAGTTAAAGGCTCAAGTGATCTTCCTTCTTCTTTACAGTTAATCCCTTTAAAATCAGTTTATTGAATACAAAATAGTTTAAAAAAACAAAACAAAACATGCTGCTAGAGGCACAGGAAAACTTAATGGGGATAAAACTTGAGGTCTCTTCCTAAAATCATACTATCTTACAGAACCGTACTAAACTATTGTTTAAACATTGCTATTCTGTGCTATTTTGTGGTATAAACTAAACTCTGCTTAGAATAGACACTTGGGTTTGAGATCTCTTTTTGACCCTTACTACCTGAGTGACCTTCGTCAATCACAGTGTTACTTAATCTTCACAAATAATGCTTTCATCATCTATGGGACGAATAGTTAAGCGAGTAAAGTGTTGAGGAAAAGCAAACGTAAGACTGGGGAGGGAACAGGGCCCCTTCCTGACAAAGCTTCAGAACTGACACTAAAGGGAGCCATTGTGATGTAAATGAAGCCCTGAAAGAGAACACAAGCATTCTTGGAGTCTGTGGTGAGAGGCAGACCAGTCAGGGATATAAACATCAAGGCATGGGCAGAGGTAAGGAAGTTTTAAAATAAATTGAGGAGGGGCACCTGGGTGGCTCAGTGGATTAAGCGTCAGACTCTTGGTTTCCGCTCAGGTCGTGATCTCATGGTTCGTGAGTTTGAGCCCTGCATCCGGCTGTGTGCTCACAGTGCGGGGCCTGCTTGGGATTTTCTCTCTCCCTCTCTCTTTGCCCCTCCCCTGTTCGTGCTCACTCTCTCTCTCCCTCTCTCTCTGTCTCTCTCTCTCTCTCTCTCAAAATAAATTTAAAAACTTTAAAAACCTTTAAAGGAAGAGCAGCTAGAGATTGGAAAAGCCAGGAGACAGCAGTAATAGGAAGACAGTGGCAGTGAAAACTAGGAAGGAAGTGTTGAGCCTTATTAAATGTTCCCCAGCAGTCAAACCAGAAGAACAGGAAGTTATGTTCTCCTGAGAAGAGAGTGGTAATGAGATCCAGGTAACACACGGTGAAGGTGGGATTGAATTAGAGACAACAAAAATATAGGAAATCTCCCCAAAATCCAGTAAGAAAAGGAGAAAGATAAAAAGTTGTAGCAAGAAATGTGGGCTTATGAAAGGTTTACTTAATGGAAGAAATTATGTACATATAGTTGCACATAAACAAAATAAAACAAAACAGGGGCACGTGGGTGGCTCAGTCGGTTAAGCATCCGACTTCGGCTCAGGTCATGATCTCACAGTCTGTGAGTTGGAGCCCCACGTTGGGCTCTGTGCTGACAGCTTGGAGCCTGAAGCCTGCTTCAGCTTCTGTGTCCCCCTCTCTCTGACCCTCCCCGCGTTCATGCTCTGTCTCTCTCTGTCTCAAAAATAAATAAACATTAAAAAAAATTCTAAACAAAACAGTTTCTTCCCTTACTCCCATACTCACAGACTTCTGACACCATAGGTACACGTTTTCGTCACCAGGCAACTCTGACTCTAACTACTAGGAGTTAGCTAGCATAGGGTCCAGAGGTTAAGGGCTCAGGACCCCCGCTTCAGACATCAATCTCAATAGTAGGTCCTCAGTTTACTTACAACTTCTGTCTGACTTGGCTGTACATGATTATGTGTATATGTATATGTATATGTATATGTGTATGATGTATGATTATGCATGTTAGATATGTTCACTAACCCAGACCTTTCTCAACCCTATCCTTCCGAGATTTTTATGGAGCCGTCACCATTAACTCAGTCTCCAGCCCCCTTCTCTTCATGGAGGATGGGAAGTGGTAAAAAGGTCCAAGCTTCTACTTATAGTTTAGTTTTTCTGGTAATTAATTTCCCTCCTAAAGGCTATCCTGGGACCCACTGACAGTCACCTCATTAGCATAAAAGACTCCTATCACTTAGAAAATATCAAGGGTTTTAGGAGCTCTGTACCAGGAACTGGGGGCAGAGAGCAGTCCATATTTTCTCTTATTTTACAACAGTTTAATGAGGACGAAGAGCACTTAGAAAGGAAAGTTGGAAGATGAGGAGAAAGGGAGGATAACTGGCACATGGAGGTGCATCCGGAACACTGGTGGACAGATTGAGTTGAGATTGAAAGAGACATTATTTCCATTCTAGCAGAAACCAACAAGGCAAGTATGGATTTAGATTCAACTAAATTTGTAACAGGAGCACAGAAAGTTAGAAACATTCTCAGTGATTCAGAAGAATAACTATTCCACTGAGTGTGAACCAAAACAGAAGAAGAGTCAAAACTGACTAAGGAAATGAAGATTGATTTCTACTCAATGATAAAAGGCCACAAACTGGTAGTGGTGCCCGTAATGGTGAGATATTTTCCAGGAACATTTGTAATCGTGGAGAAGGTAAATTACTGTATTAACTCATGGTTGGAATTTTGACAGTTGACTTGGATGGAATGGCAAAAGAGCCATTGATGAGGGAATGGGGAAAGGATTAATTAAGATAATGTACCAGATGCATTCAATCTGGCGAGTGAAGGAAGTGCGGACATGAGGAGGCTGAATGTTTGTCTTAACAGACTGGAAATCCTAAGGGTAATTGAGTTAGGAATCGGAAGCATAGGAACATAGGAAGTATTAAGAGAGTCAGATATTTAAATTTAAAACTTTCCAAGGTGAAGCGGTTGTGAATATCATCTGGTGGTATTTCTTTAAGTGGGTTTAAGATCTCCAATGAAGTAGAGGGGGTGAGGTAGTTGAAAACTGAGAAACTAGGTTTTAGGGTTTTGTTTTGTTTTTGCTTTGTTGTTTTGTTTGGGATGGCTTGCCAACACAAATGAAATCCTCCAGGAAAATAAAAGCGCTTGAGAGTTGACGAAAAATTGAGCCAGGTTCCATATTTTCCAGTATATTAAGAAGGCGTACCTAAGAGATAGCAGATGACAGAAATTAGGAATGAACCAGGTGTGATAGATACAAATGACATAAATCCAAAAGACCAGAGACTTTAGAAGTGGCACTGTGAAAGCTTATGAACTCCAGTCTCGACTCCTAAATCTAAGGATGTTAAAAAATGAGCCACGGATGAATAGCTATTATACGTATACATCTGTATAAGCTTTAGTTAAGGTACAAATTGAAAGAATTCTGGATGGTGGCAGTAAGCAGGGCACTTGTGATGGGCACTGGGGGGTGTATGGAAGTGATGAATCACTAAATTCTGCACCTGAAACTAATACTACACTGTATGTTAACTAACTGGAATTTAAATAAAAATGTGAAACTAATAATTAATAATAATAATAATAATTTTTTTATTTTTAAAAAGGAGCAAGTTTTTATTGAGTGATTACTATGAATCAAGTTTATACTGAGAACTTCATACAATAACTTAATTTTAGCCTTTCAAAAACCCTCTAAAGTGACTAACAGTATTATACCCATTTTACAGATGAGAATAGTAAACTCAGAGAGATCACATAAAGACCCCAAAGTGCAAAAGTGGTGGAACCAACATTTCAAACTGAGCAGTTTAAGTCCAAATTGTGCTCACTAAACCTTTTTTCTATTCTGATTCTCAAGCTAACAATAATAAAAAGTAGTCTATCTGCCTTGGAAGGAAGATTCTAAAAGACAAAGAGGAACAATTTGGAAACTATATTAGTTAGGTTATGCTGAGGTAATAAGCCCCAAATCTCAGGAAACCCACAAAGGTTTATTTCTCCTTCCCATTATAGGTTGATTATGATTTGCCTAGGGATTCATTTCCCATGAGTGGGCTCATGGATACGCCAATCTCTAGAATATTGTTCTCTGATGTTGCAGAGGAAACACTTCTGGACCAACTTGCACCTACAGTGAATTGCTTTCCCCAAGAAGTAGCACGTGCTACCTCTCCTTATGTCTCATTGGTCACACAGTCATATGACTAATAACAAGTGACTAAAAAGTACAAACATGTGACATGACCTGAAGGCAAATAACTTGAAACACTAGGAAATACGTAAGAGTGATTACTGCAGAAACGAAGAGAGAGGTACTAGCTACTGTCCCTTATCTCCTGTGTGATATAGAAAATAATGAGTAAATTGACATCAGGATCAGTCTGTGAGAAGGGATATATGCTTGAAATAACTTACTCTTTCGGTGGTGATCAAAGACCACAGAAACTCAGAGCTGTCTAAAAGAAATCAACCCTTGATGAGAATTAAGGGCATACATAAGCAAAGTCAAATCACAATGCCTGGCACATAGTCAAGGGCTCGGCAGATGTTGTCAATTATTTATGAATTGCTAAGAGATAAGCAAATTACAATGTTTTAAAATAAATGTTTATGTTCCAGTCTTTTTTAATAAGTGAGATTGGTAACTTCTCACCAAGAACTTAGAACAGTTCACTGTTATAACCAGTTTATTATTACATATTAATTAAGTTGCCAGGCATATCTTTCTCTTTATTGTCACAACAAAACTTTTTTTAAGAGTTATCTGTGGGGGCTCCTGGGTGGCTCAGTCGGTTGAGCGTCCGACTTCAGCTCAGGTCACGATCTTGCGGTCCGTTAGTTCGAGCCCCGCATCGGGCTCTGGGCTGATGGCTCGGAGCCTGGAGCCTGTTTCAGATTGTGTCTCCCTCTCTCTCTGCCCCTCCCTCGTTCATACTCTGTCTCTCTCTGTCTCAAAAATAAATAAATGTTAAAAATAAAAATAAAAATAAATAAAAAAAATAAAAAAGAGTTGTCTGTGTTCATGTCCCACTTCTTCTCCTTTTCACTGTTCAACCATCTGTACTCTAGCGTCCTCTCCCTACCTTCACTCAGGGTGTTGTCAGTGACCTCCTAGCCAGAACCAATGCCAATGTATACTTTTAGCTCTTTCCCATTTTATCTCCATCTTTACAAAGCCAAATTAATTTTCCCATAATATCACATTTTCTTCAGTTATTGTATGCTTTTCTGGCTCCTTAATAGGCTTCTCTTCATTTGCCTCTTCTTATATTAGTGGTCCTTCCATTTCATCCTTAGCCCCTTCATCCCTCATAATTCCTTGATCTTATATATTCTGTGTCGTCAACTGCAATTTATATAATAATTCCCAGAGACACGGTTCCAGGCCACATTCCCCTTATCATAAAACTATCTATCAGATATCTTCCTTGGGATATTCCACAGGCTGTTCACATTTAGGAGGTGCCTAAAAGTAAACTCACCATTTTGCTCTGTAATTCTACATTTTCCATTCTCTGTATCTGGACTATAAAAATGTGCGAAGTGTCAAGAATTGAGGCTGAATGGAAAGCATGAGCCAGATAACAAAAGATCCATTACGTTAGATTGAATCATATGAAATTGCTGAATTCAATCAGTTTTGATCTGCAAAAATGGCATCTTCTTCAACAGAGAAACTGCACTTCACTCCAAGGGCGATGGGAATTCACGGGATCATTTTTTGTGTGAGAGTGATATCATCTGATTTACATTTTAGACAGAACCGCTGGTGTCAGCACAGAGAACAGTTTGGGGAGGAGTAAGACTAATGGAAAGAGTATCAGTTAAGAAACTATGATGTGATCCGGACAGGTGTGGCTCTGGTTATAGAGTGAAATGAAAATTCTGAAGATGTTTAGGAGGTAGAATTGACAGAACATGGCAGTTAGCCATGGAAGGGGAAGTAGGGAAAGAAAACATATGAGAATGATGGAAGATTAAAGGATTCAGCACCCAAAAGGATGTTGTTGCCATTCACTGAGCTACGGGATATTACAGAAACAAGTTTAACATTGAAGATCAAAAAGCTCGTTATTAGCCATGATGGATTTGAAGTGGACATTTTTATTAAGGAGTTGGATATAAGGATCTGAAATTGGTATAGAGAGACCTGAAATGGTATAGAGAGACCTAGAACCTGAGATCCACACGATTCTTATTACTCAGCCATTCACACATGGAGAAACTGAAATGAAAAGAACAAATCCTGGCTGCTTCTTTATCCGATGGTGGCTGGGTATGCAAGGCGAGCCCACTTTGTCCGTGCAAAGGTGGTCAAATAGATTCAGGTGTTGCAAGACAGGACCACGTCGTTCTTGCTGCAATGCGATCATCCTGCCTCTGGCCGTTGGGGCTCACTAACGATCTCATCATTCCGATAAGTGATTTCTCCATCAGTGGCAATAGAGAGAGGTCTTCACTGCAATATTACTCCTTCGTGGGTCATAAAAAAGGACATTTCTGTCCCTTATCGAAATGTAACAGAGGCAATTAAGTGTCCTTTCTCGATAGTGTGATTGCTTCCCTTCTCTGGTAGATTCCAAGTGGCTTAAAGGCAGTGATCTCATCTAAATCCTCGTACCTAGCAAATTAGAATACATCACATAAAAAGTTATTGGATTAGGTTAACCCCACAAATGATGTAACATATTCAGGTAAATACTGAATACTTACTTTACAAATGGGAAAGGGCAATTTTAACAGCCATTAGAAGTAGAAATATGGACTCATTTTTCTGTTCATGATGCATGTAAAATTTGAGTAAAGGAAGTATCACATTTGTTGCCTGTTTGGTGTCAGATCCATTTCTTATCCTCCCCCTGCTAACCCTCATGTCATAGGGTATGTTATTTCAGGCTTCCCCAGCAACTGGTTTCTAGTAGGTTCAACTCATGGGAGGAACTGCTGGGAAACTGGGCACCGGAGTACAGGTCAGGGTGTGCTTCTTCTTCTTCTTCTTCTTCTTCTTCTTCTTCTTCTTCTTTCTTCTTCTTCTTTCTTCGTCTTCTTCTTCTTCTTCTTCTTCTTCTTCTGTGTCTTTGTCTTTGTCTTCATCTTGTCTTCTTTCTCTCACTCTCCCCTCACCCCTCTCGGCTATTGATGATGTTCCCAGCAGTAGACACTTTTCTTCCATGGCTCTGAGACCGTGACTCCAGTTCCTTTTGGATAGCCCCTCCTGTAGTGTCCCCCCTTTTCTACCAGGTAGACTCAGATCTTGGGCTCTGTTACTGTATCTCCTATTTTTGTCTCCCCAGCCCTGCACATGCAGAAGCTTCCTGGTGTGGCTATTGTCTAGGTTGCCCCTCCTTGTCTTTTTCACTTGTGCAGTACTTGTATAACTAATTACTTGGATCAACCATTCTGTTTGAAACATCTAGGGCATTTTCTGATTTTCTCTTGATATTTTACAAACTTACAAACAGGCTGCTCATGTGCTCACTTTCAAAATAAACATTAAAAAAAGAAAGAAAGAAAAAAGGGAGCCTCGGTGACTCAGTCAGTTGTGTCTGACTCTTGATTTCAGCTCACGTCATGACTTCAGGGTTCATGAGAGTGAGCCCATGTTGGGTCCTGTGCTTGGGATTCTCTCTCCCCTGTCTCTCTGCCCCTCCTCCTTCTCTCACTCTTTCGCTCTGAAAATAAATAAATAAACATTAAAAACAAAGAAATATAAAAAAAGGCTAAATCAATCTGAGGAATACTGATGAATCGATTGATGGAAGTAGAGACTAGATTAAGACAAGTAGCTGTCCCAGTGTTCTGCAGTGATCCAATCACACCTACATTTTTTTGGTTTGGTTCATTTTAAGAAGAATATATTGAAGCAGAGTGTCCAGTGTCCATTGACTCTGGTAATGAAGGATATAGACATCACAACAGGAAGCAGAATAAAAGGTCTTAGGGTGTGATATAAGAATAATTTTTACTGTTGAAGGTGGGTCACACTGAAGAAGAAACAAATGTAGTTTATATTGCTCCATGGGGAGAAATAAAGTGAATCAGATTGTGAATGGACACAAAAGAAAAATCTTTTGATAAACAAAAGTAAATGGACTCCTTCATGAAGTCTGAGTTGTCAGTCACTGAAAATGGCCAACCATAAGAGGTAGGGCTATTATCAAGAGATGTCCTAGTGTGAGTCTGTACTGGATGACATATAAAATCTTTTCTAAGTTAGAAAGTACATGGCATTCAACACCAACGGTATGACCCATGAAGGGAACAATTGATAAGCTGTTAAAATTAAAAACTTCTGCTCTGAAAAAGACAACATCAAGAGAATGAGAAGATAAGGTACAGACTGGAAGAAAACATTTGCAAAAGACCTACCTGATAAAGGGCTCTATCCAAAATATACAAAGAGCTCTCAAAAATTAACAATAGGAAAATGAACTACCTGATTTGAAAATGGGCCACAGACCTTAACAGACACCTCACCAAAAAAAAGGTATACAGATTGCAAACAAGTCTATCAAGAGATGCTCCACATCATATGCCATCAGGGAAATGTAACTTAAAGCAATGATGAGATACCATTACACTCCCATTAGAATAGCCCAAATCCAAACTACTGACAACACTAAATGCTACAACACCAAATGAGAAGGTGGAGTAATAGAAATTCTCATTCATTGCTGGTGGGAATGGAAAATGGCATGGTTACTTTGGAAGATAATTTGGTGATTTCTTATATAAACTAAACATACTCTTAACATACAATCCAGCAAGGACACTTCTTGATATCTACCCAAAGGAGCTGACAACTTGCATCCATACAAATCCTTGCACATGAGTGTTTATAGCAGCTTTATTCATAATTGCCAAAACTCGGAACCAGTGAAGATGAATTGTGGCACATACAGACAACAAGATATTATTCAGCACAAAAAAAAAGAGAGAGAGAGAGAGGAGAGAGGGAAAGAGACAGCTATCTAGCCTTGGAAAGACATGGAGGAGACAATACATATTCCTAAGTGAAAGAAGTCAATCTACAAGGGTTACATACTGTATGATTCCAACTTATATGACATTCTTGAAAAGACAAAACTATGGACATGGTAAAAAGATCAATAGTTTCTGAGGGTTGGGGATAGGGAGGGATGTCTAAGTGGAGCATAAGAATTTTAAAGCAGTGAAAATACTTTGTATGATACTATAATGATGGGTACATATCCTCCTATATTCATCCAAACCGAAAGACTGTATAAAACCCAGCAAGTCATAATGTAAACTATGGACTTTCAATGATTATGATGTGTCAGTGTAGGTTCATCAATTTTAACAAAGGTACCACTGTGGTGGGGGATGTTGTTAATGAGGGAAGCTATGCATGTGTAAGGTTAGGACGTATATGGAAAAAATCTCTGAACCTTCCTCTTTTTGTTTTTTTAATTTTTTTTTTTAACGTTTATTTATTTTTGAGACAGAGAGACAGAGCATGAACGGGGGAGGGTCACAGAGAGAGGGAGACACAGAATCTGAAACAGGCTCCAGGCTCTGAGCTGTCAGCACAGAGCCCGACGCGGGGCTCGAACCCACGGACCGTGAGATCGTGACCTGAGCCGAAGTCGGACGCTTAACCCACCAAGCCACCCAGGCGCCCCTCTGAACCTTCCTCTTAATTTTGCTGTGAACCTAAAACTGCTGTAAAAGATGAAAGTATTAAAAAAAAAAAGTACATGGCTTACCCAGGTCTCTGCAACCAGACCAACTAAAATAGCAGAATGAGAACACAGTATCTCTAAATCAAAAAAGGCCTAAAATTTCTTCAGTTTGAAGATACTTATTCAAGTCAGTAAAATTCAAGGCCATCCACCCATTTCCAAAGCACCTCATAGTTGGCAACTTACATTTGCAAGGCTAAGATATGGCTTCTTTTATCTCATTTCCTCTCAAAATAGGCTCTGACGATTTGTGGTGTGTTATTTAAGTGGAAATTATCAAGAAGGCTGCTATTTCAATAGGATTGATACTTGCCCATCTGGGTAAATCCATATCACAACAGTTCTCTGATAGACATATTTTTATATAAAACCCAAATCTTGTTTTACCTCTACAGATTTTCTTCACCTCGCTTTCTCCTTGATTTTATCCCAAGTATTTTGAAAATGTTCCAATTTTGACATCAGTCCAATTGCAGAGAACTCTAGCATAAAATGAAGAAAGACACATGAAAAGAACAGCATTAACCATATAAAACATATTCATGCTACATTTGTAAGGCAATCAGAGAAAACATGCTTATATACCCAAGATATGCAGTCTTACATGTGCAACAATCTATCTGATGAATAAATATTTCATTTATATATGCTGATCAACTAACTATATTTTCTTTTTAATAATAACTAGAACTCAGATGCCATTTAATTGCTATATATTTCCATGATTGACTCAAAAATCCTTATGTATCAATTGCAATGAACATAGTTATTTATATCTATTTTTCTTGATACCTTCATTATAAATATGTTTCTTCTTTGGGTCCAACCCACGTATAAAAATAAAGTATTTCTATCCGCTGCATATAATGTTGGATGATAAAATCACCCCTAAAACTCAGTGGCTTAAAATAATGAGTGTGCACTCAGCTTACAAGCCTTCAGGTGAGCAGATCGGCTAAACTTGGCTGGTTTGGGTTCACTTGGGCTCTCATGTATCTGATGGTTAGCTGGCTATAGACCCAGCTGTGACAAGGCCATCTTTCTTCCATCATTTAGCAAGGTGGCTTGAGCATAGTCTAAAGGCAAAAGCTGGGAAGAAAGTATAGAGCTCTGCAAATGCCTTTCCAAAACTCCCTTGCTTCAAGTTTACTGCCAATACGTTGGCCAAAAATGTCACATGCCCTACACAGAGGTGGTGTAATGGATACAGCCAGTAGCTGTGGGGATGGCATAGCTGGATAAATTGGGGCCATTGATGGCACGTAAAATGAATAAAGAAAATATTCCTGCGACATCTAGGTGGCTCAGTCGGTTCAGGGTCCAACTCTTGATTTCGGCTCAGGTCATGATTTCACAGTTTGTGAGTTCGAGCCCCACATCGGTCTCTGCACTGATAGGGTGGATCCTGTTTGGGATTCTCTCCCTCTCTCTCTCTACCTCTCTCTCTGATCCTCTCTCACTGGTTCTCTCTCTCTCTCTCTCTCTCAAAATAAATAAACTTAAAACAAGAGAAAATATTCCTAAGTGCACAGTTTATGCCATTGTACATGTGTAATAACATATCTAATAAAATCCCTTTCTCTGTGCTGATCCACATGCTAAGTGTTTCTATTGAGCAATAAATTAAAAACTTAGATGCCATCTATTTACAACCTTTTTCTTGACTTAAACTTGAAAATGGTCCAAACTGACCATTTGCTGGTGTGCTTATTTACATTTATTCTACTTGATGTCTTGATTATAATAGTCTCTTCACTTTTGGCCCAACGACTAAATAAAACTACAAACCCCTTCCTGGAGCTTCTGTCCTTGACCTGAGGTGCTATTTATTTCCATGAGTCCAAATGCAAAAATGCAAAATTTAAACATATCAAATTATCTATAGTCCATAGGTAGGTCTTTGGCAAACATAAGGCAGCAATTTAAGGATGTCTGTGGAAATAATTACTGCTGACTGAATACAGAGAATTATTTATCATCAGCGCTTGCTTTCTGTTCTTTATCTCCTCCTTCTCAGGAATAAGAGATCACTGTTTTGTAGCCATATCTGAAAAAGACTAATAGTCATGAGCCCTGACCCCTTTACCAAATAAGTTAATTTTTTTTTAAATTGTAGAATAAGCAATCCAAGTTGCTTTTGTCTTCTATTGAGCCATAATTTTATTAAGGGTTTATATAAACCTGTGCCTTCGCAAACCTCTGAAGTAATTTTATATATTACTATATACAATCACCTATATATAATATAATATAATTAATATAATATAATATAATATAATATAATATAATATAATATAATAAAGTTATATTATAAAAAGTAGGCAAATTAGTATTATTAAAGGTCTTCTCCCCCCCCTTTTCAAAGATGCTCTTTGGAGAAGAGGCTAGCTACTATAGTAGATAGAAACCAAAAGACTATTTCATGTGAAATTTCCCTTTTGCTTCATTTTCCTGGATTCAAAAGGACACTCATACATTGGCATGAATGTCACTTGTCTCATTACAAATAAGTATCCAAACAAATGAGCACATTTTAAAACAACAAAGAGTGTACAAAAGTTCAGTCTTCTGGAAAATGTTTGGAAGATACTGTGGATTTTTCCATTTACAAAAGTCTTATTGTTATTTTCCTTTCCACTTCTGTTCTTCATTTGAATGACTTCCCGACAATTCAATGACTCAAGGTGCCAAAACGTTGATGCTAATAATTCTCAAGTATCTTCTCTTGCTTTTCAATAAAAGATGGTTAGTACATAGAAAGGTACTTGGTTTCATGTGAACCTTGTATTCAGATTCTGAACTACAAATCCTTAATTTTGGTGAACCTATTTTATGAATGTATGGTGCATGGCAGTTATAGGAATTGAAGTGCAGGAGAAATAGGACATAGTATTTAGTTTGTACTCTCAGATCAGTTAAACCCAAGAAAGTACGATCAGTTCAACCTGGGTCTCACAAAGATTGCTGGGAAACCTTCTATAAGCCCTAGTTTCCTCATCTGCTTATAATTTTTATAACTATAGCCATGACATAACTGTCCCAAAAAAGCTTACAAAAAAAAAAAAGTTCATAGAAAATCATTCAGTAAAGGACAATATTTTGTGATGTAAATCCCCAATCTCCTTTTGTAAATACAGATTTTTGCAATGCGAATTCCCTAAAATGAGGCACACCTATATTTCTAGAATAAACAACCACAGAACTTCCTTAGTTTACGGGCCGAAAATATAAAAGTAAAGGTGTTTTTGTCCCCCTGGCACAGATGCTTTAAGCTTTAAAAGAACCTCCTATTTCCTAATCCTTCTCTCCATATTCTTGCCAAGCTTTCTGGAAATCTGAGTTTTGGACACCCTCCAATACCACATCTCATCCATATGCCTGCCCCAGAGGAAGACATTCTGCAGGCTCTTTCCTTCACTCTATGAATGATTCATGTGTTAAGATCTTAAATACTAGCTGAAGCAAGGACCTTAATGGCTTAAAAACCTGATCTGACGTCAAGGAAATGTGCTGTTTTAGTGACATGCTCCCAAGGCTGGTTGTTTATCCCTGTTCAATCCAATCAGAGGGCCCTTTATTGGGCAAGGAGAAGGCTTGACAGCGTCCCCTTCTTGAGATCTTTTCTGAAGCATTTCTGATGAGCACCTCAGCTCTGATATCAAAGTGAAGGAACGGACTTTTCCTGACAACAATATATTTAAGTTTACACTAGAAAAAGTAAGTGGAAAGTTAATTCTGTAATTTTCCTCCAAGAAAAATCAGCCATACTGAAAACTCACTTTCACCACCTACAGCAAGTTCAAGAATTAAAATGCCTCCAGGGAGGAGATGCTAACTAAAACAAGCTAGCAGATAAATGGAAATGCTCAAACTAGAGTGAACGTCCAGTGAGAAAGGAGGCCACAGTTCTGGGGGGGGGGGGGGGGTGTTTCAGTGACCACGCAGAACCAGGGTTTCTGGGACTTCCAGAATGTGATTGGAAACCAGAAATCTTTATTCTTCTGTGAAATCTCCTAATTTTAAACATTAACGATTAATTCAGACAAATGTAAACACCGGATAAGCCAAACACACACATCAATAAGCCAGACGTGGCCTAAATTGCCAAGTTTGCAAGCTTTGGCCAACAGCTCTACTTCCCGTTATTTTATGTGAAAGTGTTTAAACACTGGGGAGAAAAATAAAATGGAATTTAGATGCTTTAAAATACCAGTAACACTCTTGTCCCATGACTATGAGACAAGAAAATAATTTCACTTTATGGAATGCAGGAAGAGTATGGAGCTTTAGTGATAGCTGGTTATGAGCTGAAACCCAGGCTCAGCCATCTCCTGGCTGTTCAGAACTACAGGATGTTACCTAAACTCTCCAAACTTCATTTTGTGAAATGACAATATTCACTTCATGCAGTTGTTAGAAGAAGATAGGGTGCTGTTTACATGAATTTCATAATTACCTAGTTACTAGCACATGGAACTATTCGTATTAGTACGATTTGGATAATCATTTAAATAATAAACCTATCTAGGTTATTTAGGAAGCTGATTATGTTAGCAAGTATTACCAAACCAAATAATAGACACAGTTCCAGTTCTAGTACTTTTAATCATTAAAGTAATCCTATGAAGTAGGTTCTGTTTTCCACATCACTTTGCACATACGGAAACAGGCCAAGTACGGCTGATTAAACATACCCCAAATCACACAAATAATAAAGGGAAAGGTGGAGGCAGGGCATGAGTAAACAAAGGTGCCGGCCTCCAGCCTCTGAGGTCTTAACCATTACACTAAATTTAAAAAGTATGCTATGTTCAAATTGATCTTTGAACTTGTTCTATTCAAAATCAGAACAAAACAGACAACAGGTCCGAAATGGAGTCACTTGTATAAGCCCCACATCCACAAACCGAGATTTAATACCCAACTTAATTACAGTTTCAGCCTCCCTCAGGAATGGAATCTTAAACCAGTCAATCTGGAATTACCTGGTCAGCACTAGTAAGGCTATCAGATTGATAGACTCCCTTGTGTCTTCTAAAGAAGGGTGATGACCCTCTCACAAACAATCAGTTCTTCACTAGTAACTTCTTTGTCCTACCTCCTTCTGCCTATAAAAATCTTTCATTTTGAAAAGAAAATTAACATTTATTTATTTTTGAGAGACAGAGAGAGACAGAGCATGAATGAGGGAGGAGCAGAGAGAGAGCAAGGCACAGAATCCAAAGCAGGCTCCAGACTGAGCTGTCAGCACAGAGCCCAACGCAGGGCTCAAACCCATGAACCATGAGATCATTACCTGAGCTGAAGTCGGAACCTTAACCAACTGAACAACCCAGGCACCCCAAGAATCTTTCATTTTTTATAGCTCTTGGAGTTCCTTTCTTCCTGTAGATGGGATGCTATCCAATTCATGAATTGTTGAATAAAGCCAATAAGATCTTTCAAATTTACTCAGCTGAATTTTGTTTTTTAACAGTTCCAAGCTATAAATGTCTTAGAATTCAGAAAGACATTTCAAGAAAGAGGAGATACACTCTTTTCTGACTGCAAAAGACCACCCCAAGAAATTCAATGTAGACATTTCTTTTTTAAACTTGAAAGAAAAATCCAGATTTATTTTAAACAGTGCATGGTAACCTCTGGAATTTACACAAATCTCTCTGTCTCTCTCTTTTAAAATGTGTTTCTGTGACTTCAAATCTCTTGCTTTGGTGTGAATTGAATCATTGTTTATATGACTAATTTGTAATTAGTTAATAGGAATTCTTTGATAATATTTACATATAATTATGATAGGGAAAAGATAAGATAAAATAGGCAGAGAGGGAAAGGTTAGGACCTGAGGATCCTGGGTGGGGAAAAACACCTATATTGGAACAACGCTGGGAGTGTCTGACCGGAGCAAACCCCTTCCGGCGTAAGGTTTCTCTTAAGAATGTAATGGCCACCGCCTACTTCCCCCTCAGGTTCCCCTCAGGAATTTGACAATCAATAGACCTAGCTAAACCATAAAACTGTTGTTACATGAGGGACAGCATGACCAGAGTCTGATTCCTCACAAAATGGAGTCAGGTCAATCAGGAATGGACAACCTAGCACCTAGAGTTATCAAGCCAGTAAGGGTAGGACCCAAGAAGGAATAAGGAGGAAGGGTTGGGGGTGCTGATCAGAATCTTATAAAACAAGGACCCTTGTTTTGGGGGGCCCTTGTATTGTTGCAGGCATTCACTTTCCAATGTCCCCTCTCTGCAAAGAGAGCTTTCATACTATTCTTACTTTCTAATCTTATACTCTAATAATTTGCCTGCTACTCATTTTGTGTCCACCTCTTCAATCTTCCAAGCAGCGAGAAAATTAATCCTGGGTATTGAGTTAAAAAAAAAAATCCTGCAACAGAATTAGTTTTATTTAGAAAAAGTACAGGAGTCTGTAAAAAGTGTAGATTATACGTTTACTGAAGGCAGAAGAAAAGTCTTTTTATTTAAATTTACATCATTTAACACTTTGAAAACTTCAGGTATGCTAGCAAGCTTCCATTTCTTCTCTTTTTGCTGTCAGAAACTCAGTCCACCTTTTCCTATTGTGAAAGGGAGGGTGAGTTGATTCCAGCTCCAGAGAGAGATCTTGGTTTGTCCACAAATGGCTCTTCCCTGGTGTTTTCTACTGACTTAGAGGCAGGCCCTTGACCTGAGTTGGCCTAATCATACTAACGGGAAAGACTTGCCTTCTGTGCTTGACGTAAAAGATTTGTCTTGCTGGCTCCTGCTGCTGGGAACAAAGCCTGTGGGGTCAGTTGACATAGGGAACCAACTTCCTCTTGCAACTACAAGAACCAGACTCAGGATGAGGCCAAAACTTACAACAGCAGAGTAGAAGGTCAGAAAGAAGTAAGGTTGTTCATGAAATTATTGGATTAGAATCCACTGATCATCTTGGTTTTTAGTTTTGTGTGGTAATAAATCACCTTACTATTCAGCTTCGTTACTTATAGTGAAAATCATTCTAAAGGATAAACTATAGTTTTCATATACTGTATAATTCATAAATATTCTAGAATTTTAAATAATTCAATATATTTGTTCATTCTATTAACTCTACCTGTGGGAAACCAAAGAACTCAGACCTCATGGCTATGGCCTGGTTACCACCATCTTTCTTATGGTCAGATGCAGTCATCGTATGTAAAGGGAGACTAAACAGCCTCTGCAAAGTTAGGATACTAACTTTCAACCTTAGCCAGTGACATGAAGTTTCTCTTCGTTCAAACTGACATACCCAGAATTGTAGCTAATATCGTTTTTCTTGGAGGCAAACATACGTATTTCAGTTAATTAGTAAGTCCCATGAAGTCAGAAATCACATTTGTAAATATTTGTCAAGTGCAGTTAATGTTTTCTCACTCCCATTCAGCTGAGATCAGAAACTAGATTAATTTTCTTAATCTTATGCAAAATAAAGGAAAGAGATATCAAACCAGAAATTATATTAATTATTGTCTTTTAGTTTAATCAGTGGTTGTTACCTTTAGTAAGAACAACAGAATTATCTGAAGAGCTTTAAAAAAAAATCTATGCCTTCTCCCCATCCCCAGAAATTTATTTTCTGTTGGTCTGAGATTGGACGTAATATAAGTAGAGGATTGAAGTTCCCAGGTCATTTTAATTGCAGCCCAGGTTATAGAGCAGCAGTATATTTATTTAAGTAGAAATCCCAAAGCTATATTGCTCTTTCTTCTTAAAATGGACCTTCAATAGAGTTTCCATGTACAGTAATACATTTCTATTCTCTATATGTATTTTTCAAAAGACTTAAATAGTTTTTGGTGTGACTGGATCATATTCAAACAATTAGTTATAGCATCTGAGATATTGAATGTTTATTCAAACATCAAAGCTTTTTTCCCCCAATTTTGAAGGTGTAGAAGAAATTCAGAGAAGATTCCATGAAGACTTTTTTTTTTTTTGTCTACAACTGTGTAAATTATTAAAAGAAATGCTTTGCTCATATTCCTGACAAAAATTCAGGAGAACACTATCAATGTAAATAAATGACTCAAGGAAACTGTAGTGCATCTCCTTGGCCTTTGAGATCATCTCCTTCAGTATTTCTCAAAGTGTGGTTTTCAGCCCACTTGTATCAGGTGCCCATGAACATGCAGTTTGGGGACCCCATTCCTGATCTACCGAATCAGAAACTCTGGGACTTGAGCCCAAGAATGACAGTTTCACTGAGACCACAGGTGATTCTACTGTACACTGATGAACTCTGAACCTTGAGACTCATGAGTCCCTATTCAAGAAATTCTTAAAATCTTTCATCTTTTTTATATACTACTTTGGGGCCATTGAGACTCTTACAGTTGATTAGTTATAAAAAAGAAGAAGAGACAGAGAAGAAGAAGAAGGAGAAGAAGAAGAAGAAGAAGAAGAAGAAGAAGAAGAAGAAGAAGAAGAAGAAAGAAGGAGAAGGGACAGAGAAGAAGAAAGAAAAGAATAGAAAAAAGAAAAAAAATCCTTTAATCTTTCATAGATTGGCAGGCATTTGGATGACCTACTCTTTGTGACATCCTCCTCTACATTTAACCACATATACTACATTATGAGAGTACTACACAAATATTTTTAGAGAAGTTCCTCAGAAAACAGCCATTTCAGAAAAACACAAAAACACAAAAAAAAAACCCCACAAATATTCAGATCATAAGGTTGACATTTGTTTCTTTGAAATGTATGATACACATACAGGCTCTCAAAAACCTTAAAAACTTATCAAAGACCCTACCACGGTAAGATACACTCTTTCAAAATAATCATTAACATTATAACAACCCCACACTTTTCAACTTTGAAGGCACCATGTAAATCATTCCGCGACACCCAAGAATTAAATGTTAGTTTTAGGTTGGTGACATGACTTTTCTCAAATCATGAAGCTGGTGCATAGCAGAGGTGGAGATCCGCATGTTTATGCTTCCTGATAGCTATTCTACTCAAAAGCAACTGTTTTCTCTGTAATCTCTTGTCCAGCTGCCAATGGATTCATTCTGTTCCCACTATGATAGCTTGTCCCCCTCCTCAATACCATGCACCTAAAATTTCCTCCTTATGGGTTTCTCAAAAGCAGGAGTAATAATCACAACTCTCTGACATTTGAACAAAAGGATTCTTACTACCTTTCTCAAAGGACAATTGTTACAACAGGAATGCTTACTGTATAGAAAAGATAACAGTCCATCTCTAGATCCAGCACCTATTTTGCAACCCGCTAAAGATTCACGGTTTTCTGTCACTGTTGCCCCATCACTAGAGACCAGCTTTTGACCCTTCTTGTCAGGAACTCCTTACCATACAATCGTGCAATTGAGTCATTGCACTCCACATAAGGCATCAGCCAAGAGGGCACCAGAGTCCCGGGAAAACTAACCCAGGGTCCTGTCAGCCAGCTTTGAGTCAACCTAAGATATAGACATCTTTATGTAATAGGTATGCCCAAATAGGGACACCTTTTCAGAATTTGTCCATATGCGGGAAGTACCTTTTCCTAAATTGCAGGAAGACATTGTATATGGCTGTGGTGTCCCTGCCTTTGTGCATACCAGAAAGGGGAGGGGCGGGGGGAGGTTAGGGCTTTATGAGATTAAGTTTTGTTTTGTTTACCAGAGATAGTTATACTATAGTTTGTGCAGAGCTGGAAGTCTACAATCAAAATCACATCCAGTTCCTTATTTGTTGCCCAGTCCAAGCTTGTGATGTAGTTGCTTCTTCATTCACTACATTTTACCCTGGGGATAATGAAATCAGCCTTTACCCAACTTTAGGCAGCCATAAAACTGAGATTTGCAGATACCGCTGCAAAGTTACAAGAGCCATGGATGAGAACAGGAATAAAGAATCTATGTAAGAATAGGAAGCTCTGGGGCTATGTGTTCCCAGATCTTAGTGCCACATGATCCACTTGGGCAGCTTATGAAAAATGCTGATTCCTGGACACCCCAGATATCCTGATTTGGATCTGGGGTAGGGCCAGCTCCATCTCCAGAATTCTGTGAAGGGTAGGGCTTAGGGGAGGCCATCTGGTTGGAAGAGGAAGCTGGGAGCTTTGCCATCAGGCTATGTTTGCAAAGCAAGCACACTCTTTTTAACTTGGTGTGTATGTTACAGAGCAATATCGATATTAAAGTTTCCTAAATACACTTTTATTCACACTTTATGTAAGGATGATTAAATTGGCCATATTAAACGTAATATTTTCACTTGAGAATGGAGGGAGCCAATGGAGCTGAGGGTGGCTACAGCCCTGGGCACTAACTCTGAACGGAGCCCAGCCATCAGCCTTTTCATCCATCACCATAGAAAAGCCTTGTTTTTTGATTCATTCATTCAACAAAATATTGAGTTACCAGTATGCGCCAGGCATTGTTCAAGGTCGGTTCTTGGGACACAGTAATAATAATAATTAATAGTAATAATAATAAGGATGATTATCATAATAATAAACTGGCAAAAGTCCTTCCCTGTGGATTATATTTTAGTCAAGGAAAGCAGGCAATAAACAATAAACCCAAGATATCAAAGAGTTCACGGTGTGTTAAAAGATGTTTCTCATCTCTGAGAAACATGATCTTGGCTTCGAAGCTATACATTCCTCAGTGAGACACCCTCCTAATATATATTTAGATTGCTACTAGGGCATTCTCCCAGGAAGCCAAGTTACTAGAGTTAGAGGCAAACTAGATGTACTCCCCTAGGCTTCAAAATGAAAAAAAAATGCTAAGCTTGTGTGAATTTGGAGGGGGACATGTGTGTGTACAAATATAGGTATCAGCTTAAACACCTTGTAGACAACTATTAAGTCTTACATACATCTCTTTCGAATCTAACTCATATATTTTTATACCATACAGCGCTGCCTTTCCAAGGAGTTAAGCAAGTCATGTGGAATCTACGAAGGGACCATTGTGAAATGAGATAGTTCCATGCCGAAGCATTTAGAAAGTTGCCAAACACACATATACAAATTGATATTAGGATAAAATCACTCAGTCATTCCTTTTCTTATGTAAGAAGATGTGCAATTCATTTAGAAAGCTAAGGAGAGATCAAATGACTTTATACTACTAATTCTATTAATTTAATCACACCAAATGTCAGGACAATGTCATTTAAAACCCTTTAATGATTTTAAAACAAATGGTCCCTGTAGCGGGAAAATAGTTGAACTAACATTGCTAAAATTAATTTAATTTCTTTGGAATTGAAATATTAAACCAGCCCATTCTATCCCATTTACTTTTCAAATAGTGTTAGAAAATACCTGAGGACCTCTGAGCAAAATCTAACAGGATCTTTTGGTCTGTTCATTAATTCAGTGAAACTATAATTGTATGTGAATTTAGTCTTCAGTCAGTTCTATTTGATACATAGAAAAGAGTCTATTATCACTATGTATGTCTCTCTACAACCTTCCTTTGTGAAGATTCCAGACTCGATTTATCAACACCAGAAACTTACTTAGCATGGTTGTGTATTCTATATATATTTTTTCCAACGTTAATGTGAGTCATCATAGCATATCTCCTTAACCATATGTGCTAGAGCTAAGGACAGACAGTTATTTTAATATTCCTGGCCTAGAATCCTTCCCACAACAAACACATTTGATGCTCATACATGGTCCCTTTCTTGCCGACACTCACGCCTGTCAAAATGGCATGGTGCCTACTCAACATATGGACTGCTAGCTTTTCTCACTGGGGCACGGTTGCCAAAGAAAGATGGGTTAAGCTGGGCACCCTGCGTAGCAAAGCAGGTGACAGCTCTCCCATCCTCCATCATGTGGCTACAGCCCCTCTAGCCACATGCCACTTTCTAACCTCTCTTTACAGGAAAAGGAGAGAGATCTTTAACAGTATACCTTTTACTTTCAGACAGTTTCTACTTCCCGCCTTTGATCTCACTACCTTTTACTCGAAGTGAGGAAAGCTTTCCTCTGCCAAAAACACACTAAAATTTAAAAATCATTTGGAAGCACAAAGTTGCAAGAAAAGTTGATAGCCAGCAAAGGCACTAAGTATATGTGTGTGCATGCATGCAAGCACACATACGTACACACACATGAGCGAGCGCGCACGCACACATATATACACACACATACACACACACACACGGAATTTTTGTGCTTTCCTCCCCCAGCTTCTCATTTGCCACCTACAATAGACCAGAGCAGGGCAGCAGCAGCAGCACTAAGTATTGCAGAAAGAACTTAGTGATTGTTTAAGTCTTGCACAAATAGAGCTATCTCATTACGTTAATCCAGTGAATCATTTCCTCCCTAACCAGGCTGCATCCTGTTTGGTTCGCAGTTTTTATTTTAAAATTTCCAAATCAATTTTTATTTGTCCAAATGAGTTTGTTTTGGCAATAACAGAAAGTATCAAGTTGCCCCAAACAAAGGCTTTCACTTCATGTCCTTGTGTCTTCGTCATTCTACAGGAAACCCAAATAAGGTGTTTGATCTGAATCTGACTTCTGAGTCCAGAGACCACAGGGACTTTCGCCAAACAATTTCACTAAACGAGTCAGTGAACTCAAAGGTACCAGATTTAAACTGTAGCCTGGGGTTGTGGGCTATGGATTAGCCAATTAATAATTGTTAATGCCTGCCCTGTGCCAGACACATTTATAGAAATTATTTCATTTGAGGCCTCTGGGTGGCTCAGTCGGTTAAGCCTCCGTGACTCTTGATTTCAGCGCAGGTCATGATCTCATGGGTTTATGAATTTGAGCCCTGCGTCAGGTTCTGAGCTGACAGTGTGGAGCCTGCTTGGGATTCTCTCCCTCCCTCTCTCTCTGTCCCTTCTCTGCTCTCTCTCTCTCTCTCTCACACACACACACACACACACACAGAATAAATAAATAAACTTTAAAAAACAAAACAAACAACTAAACATACAAAAATTATTTCATTTGATCGTGGCTACACCCCTGCAATATCGGAGCCATCATGTTTCCATTTTAGAGCTGTATAGACACCTGAACAATAATCTCTGCATGGCAGCTATTTGGCACGTTCTCTGATAATAAAAATAGTTAGCAGTCCTGAGACTCTTACAGTGCACCGTTCTAAACACCTCACGTGTCTTAGTTCATCTACAAAATCACGAGGTAATTCCTGTCAATATCCATAATGTATGGATGAGGAAAAAGCAACATTAAAAAGTTAACTGGTTTATCTAAGGTCCAGGTAGTTTAAGAGGTGATGTCAGAATTGAAACCCAGCTAGTATTACTACAGAGCTATAATTCTTGACCACTGCTCTGATTCCTATTAGATGATCTTAATATACATTCTGATGAATTCCTTAGCATTGTGCCTTGTTAATACCTTAAGGAGTAGGACCCGTGTTTCCTTTCTTTAAAGCACTGATTTCATCTTGCTTCTCCTCTGATGAGATTCCTCTACAGCTCTGCCTTTCCAAAAGAATAAAACACAGATTGGCACTTCGGCATTCAATAGACTCCAAACCCTCCAATAGCCGCTATCAAACCCTCCGAACTGTATCTTCCAATTTGACCATTTTACACAATTTGCTCGTGTGTTCTGTTTCGTTTCCTAGTCCAAGATATCTTTGCTCTTTCCCTCTATACATGCAAAGCCTACCATTCAGACACTTCTCGGGTTCAACTTCTACCCTGCGTATCTCCTCTGTCTCGTTCAACCCATGGCAGTTTCTTTAACTACTAAATATCTGGAGTACTTGTCAATATACCCCTTGTTCATAATGCTCAGCAACACTGTCATCACAGGCTTGCTCAGAATATTCAGAAGCTGCTATGTACTATTTTCAGGTATGTATGTGCAATCTCCCCAGTTGGCATAGGAAACTCTTTGAGGAGAGGATCGTGTCTTGTATTTTCATGGTATACTATAGTAATAATATTTGCCTGCCACATTTGTTGAGTGATATTTGTCTTGATCAGTCTCCAATGATTCTTTTTTTTTTTTTTTTTTGACAATACTATACTCTGTACTCCTTGTGAGGAACTCTTCTTAAGAGTGTAGACTGTGTAAAGCCCCAATTACAGAGTTGGATGTGATTACTTCATAAAATTTACTTTCTTTTTTTTTAATCTTTATTTATTTTTGAGAGAGAGAGAGAGAGAGAGAGAGAGAGACAGAGTACTTCATAAAATTTACTTTCTTTTTTTTTAATCTTTATTTATTTCTGAGAGAGAGAGAGAGAGAGAGAGAGAGAGAGACAGAGTATGAGTGGGGGAGGGACAGAGAGAGAGGGAGACACAGAATCAGAAGCAGGCTCCAGCCTCTGAGTTGTCAGCACAGAACACGACACAAGGTTCAAACTCATCAACTGTGAGATCATGACCTGAGAGCCAAGTCGGACACTCAACCAACTGAGCTACCCAGGCACCTCTAAAAGGTGACTTTCTAACTAGTACCAACTATTTGTGTCACCCTGAAAGGTCAGTATCAATGTGAAGGTAAAATTATTCCATCTCAATAATAGACCTCTCAAAGATGAATTCCTCCCAAACATGTTTTACAAAAGAGCAAAAGTTGTTTTCATTTCTTAATAGTTTGGTTAGCCATGCCAGGAAATGGAAGGCCATTATTAAACATTTCATTTTTTTAACATCATAGTACCTGTCATCGGCATGAATAAACACATTACTAAAACTGGAAACTTGCATTATCCTAAGCACTCAGATTTTTGCCATCAATTTCCAATTTTTAATAGTCAGTTGTTACTTAGAATTACAAATACAAAGTTCATTTAGTCAAATGTGAACAAAATGTTAACTGGTACCCCTGGACTGGGTTTTCTGCAATTCTGCCAAGAGTCCAGAAAACTGACTAGTTGACTTCTCAAGTCTATTTCAACTCATTGTTTCTGAGAATCTAAGATTCTTTGCCTGTCTACCCGCTTCTGGTTAAAGGCAACCACTTTGGTCTCATTCTCTCTCACACATTTTGGAAGGTCTCCAAGTGTAAAACGGTACAACATATGTAGCCCGCAAGCAGGGCAGGCATAAGAAACACCATAAGGAAACACTAAAGCAAACTTCAAGCTGTGGAATGCTGGGAAACAATCACAGGCACCACACCAAGTTGGCATAAAACAATCAGAGAATGAGGTGGCTCTTTTTGAGCAAAAGCATAATACTGGCTAGGAGGCAAAGAAGGCCATAAGATAGAAATCGTGTACTCAGCAGTTCATGCCGCTAGCCGAGGGTGATCTTCAGAGGTACTCGGTGCGAAAGAACTGAGGGTCATTCTTTCTTTCCATTTGCATTCACATGCCTGAAAACGCTACCCCAACCACACCCCTTTGACTCTAATGACCTATCCACGCACAGTAAATAAAACTTGTTCTCCCTTTCTAGCCCTTCTCTCCAAGGTGAATTCCTACTCATTTGAAGGTCACATTTTCAGCAACCCCTGACTGTTCCAGAAAGAGTTAACAGCTCCTCCTTCTGGAATCGCTCAGCATTTTATGGCATTTATATCATTATGCTATATTTATTTACTTATGGGGCTGTCTTCCTGGATATACGATAAGCTTCTTCGGAGCAGAGACCCTGAAATTTTTCACTATCAGATCCCAAGTGACCACTACAGTGACCCACACGTAGAAAGCACTGCATAAATATTTGTTGGAAGGATAAATACAATTACTTGTTTTTCCATCATTCATTTATTCATTTAATAAATATTCATCAACGCTTCACTTATTCATTTAATAAATATCTATCAGTGCCTCTTATGTACATTTTTCCAGTCACTCAAGGCAGAGCAGTGAACAAGAAACACACACTCTTCCATCATGGAGGTCATATTATATTGAAAGGAGACAGAAAATGGACATAAAACAGAAAAAAGATCAGATGGTAACTACACTCATTGCAGTAAGCATTTCATGATGTATAGAATTACCGAATCACTCTCTTGTACACCTGAAACTGATATATTATTGTGTGTCAACTGTACTTCAATAAAAAAATAAGAAAGATACTGCCAATGTTACATCATGATAAATAATGAGAAAAATAACATAAAGCAAGGCAAAGGATACGGAATCTTAGACTCAATAAAGACTCCAGGAATTCTGAGATTGTCACTGAGTTTTTAAGATAATGTCATTCTCAAGCATTTTCTATTTATCAACTCAAGGAAATCTAAATTCTGTATTGCCCTGGTAAGTGCTACAACCTTTGTCAGGGCTGGTATATTTATTCATAAATAGGAAGGAACCCTATAGACTCAGTCACACCAAGTAGGGACATCTTAGTTTTTCTTCCCAAACAGACCCACTTCGGGACAAGACTTCAGCACAGTTTGGCAAATAGGACTTTTTCCAGTTCACAGGTTTTTCCTAGTTCCTGATTCACACAGGATTCCCTTCCCCTTTCTAAATGTACTAATTCTTTGACCTCCATTCTTGTATTTCCTGTTTCTGACCTCAGCTCCCAAATCTTGTGGCCCACCTATCTCTTTACCATCATGGCAAATGCTCTGGACAGACCACCCAAGATTCCTGAGACTTACCGCCCAGACTCTGCCCATCGAATTCTGAAATCAGCCCCATGGTTTTGATAATTCTCTTGCCACTCTCACTGACTCAGCCAACCCCAAAGGTTGAAACAGTCAATCATAGTAGGGGAAAGTTGTCCCTTATTTTGCCTCCCTCCTTACTGTTTCCTTGTCCGGATCTGTGAAACTGCTATCTCTGAGGCACATCTACAATTTCATATACAAAGTTCAGAGGAAAATAATACATTTTACTTTGTATATAACTTTATTTATTTAAAAACATTTTGCGGGGCGCCTGGGTGGCTTGGTCGGTTAAGCGTCCGACTTCGGCTCAGATCATGATCTCACGGTCCATGAGTTCAAGCCCCGCGTTGGGCTCTGTGGTGACAGCTCAGAGCCTGGAACTTGTTTCAGATTCTGTGTCTCCCTCTCTCTCTGCCCCTCCCCTGTTCATGCTCTGTCTCTCTCTGTCTCAAAAATAAATAAACATTAAAAAAAAAATTAAAAAATAAAAAAAAAACATTTTGCTCTGATCTTATGGGTATGAAATAATTTTGTTTGTACTATTATAACAAAGGTCTTAAGCTTGCATCATTTGGTAAATATGTACATTTTCCAGGGGAAAGAGCCTATAGTCTTCATCAAATTCCCAAGTGTGTTAATTATACATTCTTTTAAATATTAAAAAAACAGTAAATGTTTTTTTAAATATCAGTTTCCACAGGCCAAAGAAAAAAAGCCTTTTGAAATGAAATTTATGCATGGAGGGCAACATATATGTGTCCAAGGTATAGGTAATGATAAAAGAGGTCATGAATCAACATTAACTTACACGTTGGTCAATGATCTATGTCAATTAAAATATCTAAAAATGCCATCTGGAGAAGCAAATATACATTCCCATTCTTAACTATGTATTTCTTTGTGAAAGTTGACATAAAGGAGAAGAATCTTGGATATATGTTATTTATGTGGAAGGCTACAACTAATAACTTTGATTGATAGTAACCTTATGATATTAAAAATACGTTTGCATACACGCATAGGGATGTAGTGTATCCTTTAATTGTAGAAAATATAAATATTAAAAACACCAACATAATTGTTTTAGAACCCTGGGCTTGTGGGCTTACTTTCTGTTCTAACTTTTGCTTGAGGCTTACCCCATGAATCTTAGGAAAATGACTCAGTCCTTGTATCTCCATTTTTTCCCCATACAGTCACAATCAGCCACTTGTAAATTATTTACTTTTAAATCTATTCAGAACAAATTTTTAATCTCAGGCCATTTTTCCATTACTACTCAAGATATTCCATTCATTACCTCACAAGAACCCCATCAGGAGATGCAGATTACTTTCAATATTATCTTAAGAACTGCTAAGTGAAGTCAAAGAATCAATCAGTAAGACACATAACATACGTCCTATAGACAGATATAAAATAATTTTAAATTATGTTTTTGTTGTAGTCACAGTTCCATTAATGTTCTCTGCCAGGATAAGGCAGCATTCAGCGAAGGATGTGTGAACCCCAGGGTGTTGTACAAGACAGTCAATTAAGTTTGAGAGGAAAACAATCAGCCTTGTATTTATATTTATATTTGCTCTCTTATATTATGCTCTTTGTTTTCTATATAGTGTATATATGGTACAATGTCAAGTAAAGTATGCTATTTTATAATATACTAGGTACTAGTTTGCACTAGTTTATATGTGTGTGTGTGTGTATATATATATATATATATATACACTTGTGTTTAATATACTATGTTAACAATACTACTGTATTATTACTGAATTGTTAATATAGTATGAAATAGATAGTATAGGGCTGTAAGGTGATGATTAAGGATTCACTCAGCACACAAGTAAAAATCTTAATGTAGAGAAGCACCTTGGATACGGCTAATGTTTGTTGCAACCATTGTTAATACCCATGAAGTGGAATTCTAACATAGCACACTGTAGGGTGGTTAAAAGAGAGGATTATGCTGGTTAGCAGATGGGTGGAGGATGTTTATTTTTTTATTTTTATTTTTAATTCTTATTTATTCATTTTGAGAGAGAGAGAGAGAGAGAGCAGTGGAGGGGCAGAGAGAGAGGGAGAGAGAGAATCCCATGCAGCCTCTGGGCTGTCAGGATGGAGCTTGATGCTGGGGCTCCCAAGACCCACAAGATCATGACCTGAACTGAGATTAAGAGTGAGATGCTTAATGGACTGAGCCAACCTGGCACCATGAGGATGTTTCTTTAAAAAGAGCATGGAACACTTGAAAGTGTCCAGTTGAGAAAAGAGAAATAGCAGGCATCTGTTTCCCTCTCTTAAGTAGCTTGCTGACTTGTTTCTCTTGGACAGTCTGTGATTAAGAGCCACAAATTTCCGCTGAACAAGGTACACTGGATTTTGGCTGTGACTGGGATAAAGAGATTATACATATTAAATAAAGTTCATCGGGGCACCTGGGTGGCTCAGTCGGTTGAGCGTCTGACTTCAGCTCAGATCATGATCTCACCATTCATGAGTTTGAGCCCCACATTGGGCTCTGTGCGGACAGTTCAGAGCCTGGAGCCTGCTTTAGATTCTGTGTCTCCCTCTCTCTCTGCTCTCCCCTGCTTGCACTCTGTCTCTCTCTCTCAAAAATAAAGATTAAAAAGATAATAATAAAGTTCATAGGTTGCAGTGCCTATAGTTCCTAGGAATGAGGAACAACAAAAACCTACTTTGGCACACCAAGACCCTGACCATTAAAATTGAGAATTGAGAGGCATTGTACCTTGCTCCCATTTTAATAGTTTTTAGAAAATAAATCAGAGCAATTATTTTTTTTTAAATGTTGATTCAGTTATTCTTGAAATTATGAAATTCAGTTATTCTTGAGCTGAAATAGAATGAAAATACCAGGTTCTGCCTTGAGAGGGCTAGGAAGTAAGGTTAGGTTAGATAAGTTTCAGTTGCAGAAGGTAAACCATATTGTTCACATCTGAGGAAACAACCCAATGACTAATACTTTCACAGTCACCCTAGACTCCAACAGAACACAACAGAGGAAAAAAGGATCCGGAAAGGACTAGGTGTTCATGGCTGATAGGTACTGCTTGAATCTTAGTACTTCCTACAGGACCCATGTTCGTGTTACTGTAGTAAAATTCTTAATATTTATTTATTTTTGAGACAGAGACAGAGCATGAGCAGGGGAGGTGCAGAGAGAGACGGAGACAGAGAATCCAAATCAGGCTCCAGGCTCTGAGCTGTCAGCACAGAGCTTGATGCGGGGCTCGAGCTCATGAACCATGAGGTCATGACCTGAGCTGAAGTCAGACGCTTAATGTAACCAGTTGAGCCACCCAGGCACCCCTCGTGTTACTATAGTAATATTAAAAAAAATTATGGCATTCCAAAAGGGGACGGGAACAGTAATGCCCAAGAACTACCTGAAATATAAATATGGCTCAGATTTTAGAACATAAGTCTGGAAATTAAGAGTGTATTAGCTTTCCCCAACTTCATGGAATTTTTAAAACTCAGTGGTTGTTGGTGAGTCAGTCCACACACCTGTTCTCACCTCCTCACCCGCACATTTCCAGGGATGTGTTGGGACACTCTCTGATGCACGCTGACGCCCCAGTAGATGGTTCGTGCTCGCCCCCGTGTTTTTCCTCTCTCCTTCAGCTGTCATTCCTTCTCAGTTTATCATCATCATCGATAAAGCCTAGAGGTAGCTTGTCTGCCATAAATACTTATCTGATAAAGAAGGGAAAAAGCCTTTTGGAACATGACTAGGTGGCCTGTCTTGTCCTTTATTTGCCTGGGGAAATGTGAGAATTTGTAATCCCTGTTGCTGGAGATTTCTGGTCATTTTGAAGCACTATTAAAATGATTATCAAAGCTTTAAATTCAGCAATGAAACACATGATTCTCTTAATGACAAGGTCAACTTAATTGGGTGTCTGTCCTAAGTGAAATATTGCTCATAGCTTGCATCCCCCGATGCAGTTTAACATAAAAAATATATATATAAGTTGGAAGTTTTAAAATGGCAGTGTATAGAAAATGAAACTGAAAAATATATCTCCTGGTTTGAGTTTTCTAGCAGAAAGCACAAGAAAACATAACTCAACAACATGTATCAATTAAACATATTTTAATTCATTTGTGCTAGTAGGCAAATCTTATTTATATCATTTCCAGCCCCATCTTTTAAGAAAACCTTGTTTAAAATATGTTAACTTGATTTCTCATTTATTTTCATTACTCACAAGGTGCTATGACCTTGCACTTCTTAAGTCTCGTGATTGTGTTTACTGATAGAAATGTTACTATGCTACTAAATTCTCAGTCCAATCGATGCACTTAACCTCAATTTACAGATTTGTCATACATTTGTACCTAGCCCTAATTATTTTCCAATATTCACTGGGCCAGGAATTTTTAAAACTGCCTAATGTGAAACCACATTTGCACCTACTCTTTTTCTAAAAATTGTAAATACACGGCACAGCAGAAGCCCTCCCTCCCTGACCTCAGGGAGACTGAATTAAATAGCACTTGGCACCAAGTGTTCAACGTGTATAATCATTATGGTAGGCCCCGTGCCAATCTCAGTTATGCACAACCCTCGGTATGCAGTATTAAGTAACAACAAGGATGGCAAGCATCCCGTTGAAGAATTAATTAGCGGACCGCCTGGACTCATCAGAATGGTAAATAATTATCCTCTGACAAACTTAGTCAGATGTTAGAAGAAATTGCAGTTTGAATTGCTGTCAGTGGTCACAATTCATTATATAAAAGCTACCAAGGGCTACATTTTTACATAGGACTTGAAAGGTGCTCCAGTCAGATGGTGAGCCATCCATGTTATGATCTCCTGCCAGCAGACATCCCCAACTATCCTGCCTTCCCCATCTCTCCCCCAGATTCCTGAGCCAGTTTTTCCTTTTCTTTGACCTGAATCCTGGGACCACACTTAGATATGCCTAAACATTGGATTCATTCAAGATACTGACCTACTTTGCTCAGCATGGTTTTAGTCCTGTCTGTGGTTTTGAAACCCAAGGACACTTTCTTATCTATTCCCATCCTGGGCAAGAGAAGAGATTTCACAGGTGTCAGTTATCCTGTTCCTTTGGTACTATTATTAATTTTGATCAGGTGATAATACTTGAGAACTACATGACTGATCACTGGGTGATCTACTGAAGTTAGAGATGTATGAGAACGACTCCTGGAAATGTTACCTCTTTCATGCTCTAAGTTGGACAAATGCATGTCTTCCCAGATAGTAGGCATCCTTAAATTATGCCAACTGCGAACTGGGCCACCTGAAGTAACTTGAGGGTCAAAAGAAAAACACAACTATAGTTACGATACAGACTTTGTGCACACGGACTACCATACTCAGAATCACTCTCTCACCCTCATATCAAAACACCTCATATGCGCCTCAGAAGACTGTAGGATACTTTCCCACCGAAACATAACGTGACATCCACAAAAATATATTTTATAGCATGGCAGATATCCCATCACAATTTTAACAGGACAATAGACTTGGAAGACCTGGAAAAGAAAAGTCATCTGAATTATTTTTACGTCAGCAGTGTGTGCCAAATAGTCCTTTGTCCCCTCAAGCAACTAGACATGGAAGCTGACATGTTGCTCTCAGTAGTTCATGAGCTTTAACATTACTAACCCAAGATGGATGCAATGATAAGTCAAGTTTCCTTTCCTAACTTTCCCCCGAAAGATCCCTTTTGCACAAACTGACTGTTCAATCTTCTCTTAGGAGTGAAGAATTCAAGAAATAATGTCACTCAAGATAGTGGTAATAACAGAGGAGCCTGGGTGGCTCAATCGGCCAAGCATTCGGCTCTTCATTTCAGCTCAGGTCATGATCTCACAGCCATGTCGGACTCTGTGCTGGCAACACGGAACCTGCTTGGGACTCTCTCTCTCCCTCTCTCTCTGACCCTCCCCTTCTCTCTCCCTCTGTCTCTCTCTCTCTCTCTCTCTCTCTCAAAATCAACAAACATTAAAAAAAGTTTTTTTAAAGATAGTGGTAATCACAGCAAGGTAACACAATTCTTGAGTCAGGAATTGTAACTGTGACTTCTCCTCCTCCATGTTTAGATTACTAAGAATTTTTTTGGCACTACATAGGAATGACGTGGTTTGACAGAACTTCAACACACAGCAACAGAAAAACGTGTCTCAATCCTTCATCCTTGGGAACAGGAAAATCAGTTGCTTGGTAGAGGCCATCTTTAACAAAAGGTCAAAGGAAATTGTTTTGGAGATTTTGGGAGACTTTAGCCGCTTAAGACAGGGACCCTCTTACAGAGGTGAGTCTTTTATACAGGTGTCTCCTTGTTAATTCCATGTAAATTAGGTAAGCCCACATCCTCTCCCTTCCCCTTCCCTCTGCTTTCCTCCCCTTCAAACTATAACCACACCCACACACAAAGGCTCAAAAGAAGTTGAGATATGCAAGAATTTGCCAATTTGGTGAATACTTTTATTTAAAAATATTAAATAATGATTACTGAGTAGGAAAAAAAAAAGACTGTGCTTCACAGAGACAACCTTCATTCTTGTGCACTGCTCTTGGGATCAGGCAAAAGTCCAGCAGGTAGAAAGAGAAAAATCTCATCAGTTTGAGATTGAAATTTGAAGTTAGATGAAAGCATGGTCCTAGGTGAAAACTCTGAATTTATTTTATAATTTTTCCTTAAAGCTTCGTGAAAAAAGTTGGGATGCAATATCTCCAAAAACTCTACCCGGCAGGTAAGTGATTTGCTTTAGTGGTTTACATTTTAAAAGGTAAGATATAACAAAACTATGAGGTATTTGAATCTTCAAGAAACTCTCTTAAGGCAAGAAAATCTAAACAAGGTTAGCAGAATTAAAAAAGAAAAAAATGAGCAGAGCATTTGACAAAAAGGGGAGAAAGAGCCATCACAGAAAGGTTCTTATTGATGGGACAACAATGGGACAATCAAGAGATGATACACAATGCCTTCTTTGGCTAAGAAGTTGTTGAATGAAAGGTATTTACAGGCTCTTCAACTCCCAAATTAAAAAAGCCCATGACTATCTTGTGGAAGGAATAAACTCAGGCTGGTATGGGCCAAGAAGTCCTGCTAGGGAAAAAAATAATAATAATAAAATAAGAAGAATGAAACAAAGGCATATATGAAAAAGAAAGCAAGGTTTTTGGACAGAAAGCACAAGACGTCCATTTTTTAGAGGATTCTTTCTACCTTCTCACTCTTGGACTTGACTACCTTGACAGAAACACATACTGTGACTAGTATTTCACAAGCTCTAGTTTTGACATCTTAATAAACGGGTCTATGGTATGTTAGGGATTATACAGTAATATACTTGGAGGGACTTTCCTCGGTTATGAACAGAAATAACAAACACACTCTGAGAGTCACAACCCTGCTTAAAAAGAGAGCAAATGAATTGTCCCAAAGGATTAAAAAAATGTTTTTCCTTTTCACCTTCATATTAACATTTCTTACCCAAGGGTGTAGTGAGGACTACACCCTTGTTATTTGGAAATAACAAGCGCTTTGAACTCTAATGATTCTTATAAAATTAAAGTCTTTTGTCAACCATTTTAAAGATCTTTTTACTTTCTCAAAGGCAATACAGAGTGCAAAAGCACCATCTTGTGGCTAAAAAGAAAAAAAGATATTTCAACATAAGCCAATCTGAGTCACAAATAACTTTTTCACACATATTTTTTATGAAATATTTGTCAAGTTTAATTTTAAGCACTTGGTAACTTTCTCTGTAACAGATGGCTAACTGACTTAATACAATTTAGAAATGAGTATACCTTTAATACATTTGTATACAGATAGGGTTCACGATTACAAATCTCACTACATAATGACCATATGAGACTTAAATACCATGGGCAAATTTGAAACAAAAATAGAGTTTAATAATAATAAACAAAATTTTAGTCTTTGTACTTCATTAATAAACAGTTTACAATTGATCATTTTAAATTAGAAATATAATCAGTAATTTGTCCAGTAGGAAGCAGCAATTTTTCTCACAGAATTAATACAAATAAAATAAATTTTTAAAAATATTAGCATCACTATGTGGCAAATTTCATTCACAGGGAAAAGAGAAGGATTGAGAGAACAATGATTCAACAGCAAAAGATCTGCTGACAGAATTTGGTAGACTATGGGCACATAACCATAGGATATTTTTCTCTTTTACCAATACTGAATATCATCTGTCTTCTTATACATTGCAACTTTATTACTATTTTATATCCTTGCTTCCACTTTAGAGTTGGAAAAAACAAAGTATGGAGAGATCAAGTAACTTGCCCAAGTTCACAACACTGGGAGAAAGCAGAAGTAAAATTTGAATCCAGAACTCAGGGTCTCCTTCCTTATTATCTAGTGGTTTCCAGACCCTGTCCTCCGGTGTAGCTGGACTGGCTCTCTCAGGATTACCAGGGATGTGTTCCCAATCCCTGGAGATTCCGATTAGTAGGTTGGCTCTGAAGTCCAAGAATCTATGTTTAAAAAAACTCCCCTGTGGTTCTAGTAAAATGAACCAGCCTATTTAAGCTGAAAATTATAGGCAAGTTATTTAAACAAAGAATGATGAAATTGAACATCAGTGAATTCACTTCATTTTAGCTATCAGTCTTAGGCTATCTCAATTCATAATTCTTGTTCTTCAAACTCTACCACAAAGCATACTTACTCTAAGAACTTTCCGTGATGAAACCATTTTCTCTTCTCAATTTCTCCTTCACTACATTAAAAGTAATGACTTAAAGGTAACATCAATGACCATTATCTACGTAGCAGATACCATGAGACAGGTTGTAGGTATTTCATCATGCTTAAGTAATAACAACATATAAAATAATTTTTATCGTAAGTTCTTTATAACCGTCTGATTCTCACAGATGCTTTCATTGATTTTTATCCATCTCTTTATCTGTATCTATATGGTTGCGACCGAGAAACCAATGTAGTTTTGACACGCATGTAATTGATATTTTCTTTAGGTTAATGAGTAAGATAAAAATGAAAAAAGGCACATGTCGGATTTCATTCATTCACCAATCACAAACAACTATTTTGCTGAAGTGGATAATTGTTTTCAAAGACTAGAAGAATATTCCTCAGTTTTTTGGGGCTATTCACCATGTAGCAGGTACAAGTACAATACTCTTCTAGATATAATCCACAATATTAACATTCACCATCGCTTTCTTAATTCTAAAAATCAAAAGAAGTGATAAATTAAAACCTGATTTATATGATTGTCAATTTTTGTACAGTATATACTATTATGTATTATCTATCCTATAGGTATCATTGACATAAATAATTTCAAAAGCATATGTAATACTAAAATGTAGCAAAATTAGGAAGTCTTGAGCTTTGAACATCTGTTAGAGTTTAATATAATGTACTTAATTAAAATTTATCTAATTGAATTTTAATAATGACAATTTTAAAAACTATATTTCCAAATTCCTAAAAATTTAACAATTGGCTTTTGCAAGCCAATGTGAGTAGACTTCAGCACATCTGATTATTAATGTATACTGAGTGATCCTGGTTGATTTATCCTGTCTCAAAGAAAATAAAATGCTGTCATAATTCAAACCCAGATCTCCTGAATTTCAGTTGTTTTTCTTGCCCAACCTCTGTACTTCCTACCTACCCCTCTCATCTGTAGTAACGATATCTTAACTTTATATATTGCTTTAACTACTTTTCAACCATATTCATATATGAAGTTTTATTCTTGTAATTTGAATTTCATGTCCTTTTTCTTCTAAAATCTCCTTTAACATCTGGGTTCTTTGTTTTTAGGGTGTTTTTGACATAAGTAAATTGTCAAAAAAAATTACCTGACAAAAAGAAATTAAATTAACTTAAAACCAGGTTGTATCTAACTTTAAGCTAGCCTTCTGTAGTTAACTTAAAGTTAGCTTTTGGTCTACCACAGAAATAATGTTTTCTTTTGAGATGCATTCTAATTCTCTTTTGGAGTTACATATTAGCTATTTTACGAAAGGAGCAGAAAGCTTATGTAATCTAGAACAAAAGTCATTTAACAAAACAATGTGTCCTGTCATCACAAAATTCATCCAAGCAATAGAAGAGGAAATAAATACTGAGAAAGAGAAATGAAAACAAAAACAAAAACAAAGAAAAAAACAAGTGATGTGAAAGGGAATTCAATTTTTTTCTCAATTGAAGATAATTTAATTCATATTTTTCTAAAGTTCTTGTAAATCTAAAAAGTAACCAAAAAGCATTTAAGTCTTATTTATATAACTTTGCTTCTTCCTTTCTCATTTAAGTGAAATGAAAAATAAAAATTTTATGAATGGTAACGGTAAATGGAAAAATTTATTTTCACTTTCACTGGTTGTGGAAAGTTATTTTGGTAAATGTATTATACACTTGAATTAAAAAATTAATGGGAGATATTTTGGCAGCTACTTTGAAGGAAACTAACCAAGAGTTATTCTTACCAGTGTTTGATGGATAGCAAAAGGAACTAAATTACAGCATACCAATATAATCATGATGCATTTGAACCATAATTTGATTATTAATGCCCCTTAAAGTTAGAAAAATGATAGACAATATGGATGGACCTAGAAGGTATCATAAGCCAGACTGAAAAAGACAAATACCACATAATTCTATTCATAAATGGAATCTTAAAAAAAGTGAAAAAGCAAACAAATAGCAGACTCAGAATTATAAATACTAAGAACAAACTAATGGTCGCCAGAGGGAAGAGGGATGGGAGGGTTAGACAAAAATGGGTAAAAGAGAGAAGGAGATACAGGCTTCCAGTGATGGAATGAGTAAGACAAGAATAAAAAGCAGAGCATAAGAAACATTGTCAATGGTATCTTGATGATCTAATGAGACAAATGATAGCTATAATTGTGGTGAACATAGTATAATGCGTAAAGTTGTCAAATCATTAAGTTGTACACTTGAAACTAACATAACATTGTATGTCAGCTATAGTCAAATAAAATTAATAAATATATTTTAAAAAATACTGAACAATAGCTAAATATTGAAATGAATGGGATTAAGAATGACCCTAAATATTAGAAGGTTACATGCTATATGTAATATTATGTAAGAAACACTAAAAGTTTCCCATCCATCATTTAAAAATCTTCCTAGTTAGGGCACCTGAGTGGCTCAGTTGGTTAAGCGTCCAACTGTTGATTTTGGCTCAGGTCATGATCTCACGGTTTGTAATATCGAGCCCCACATCAGGCTTTGTGCTTCTAGCGCAGAGCCTGCTTGGGATTCTCTGTCTCCTTCTCTCCCTGGCCCACCCCCAACCCCCAATAAATAAACCTTTAGAAAAATAAAAACATTAAAATATCCCTGGTTATCACCAGTCTACCACAGTTGCCTAAATTCCTGTCTTACTCTTTCAGATATTTCAAAATGATGGCACACCCACATCCAATAAATTATCCATTAACATCTCAACAGAAATTACTTTATCATATTAGCTAGTCACTTTCAAGAAACTGTTTAGAAAACTCAAAATTATGAAGTAATTGGAATAAAGTTAGATGTGTGAAAAATTGCCAGCATTAATGAGAAACCACAGTGAGGGGATATGGGAACCTAGCAACATGATAAATGGCCCAAATATAATCAGAGCAACACTCGAATGGTACTAACATGTTAAGATACATACTTTTTGTAGAAATTTTGTTTCCCTGGAAAGAAAAAGCTAATAAAAGGAAAGAAAGTTTACCTCTTTTATAGTTTGCATTTCATTCAATTTAAGTAAAATGCCATTAGTTCATAACCCAATTGATTCAAAGTTTGTCATTATTCAGTTAGAGATTTTTATTTTTCCAAATTTTTGTTTTGTTAAGCAAATCAATGCAATTAAGATTATGAATATTTAAACTGTTTTATTTTTTAAGTACTGGAATAAAAATCAGCAATTAATTTTAGTTTCAGTTTGGCTATTACTTGTACTTGATATCAATGAATAAGAGCCTCTCTGAATTTGTCCCTTTACCAACAAAATGAAGATTTTCTTTACTAAATAAACTCTATGACACTTTCCTACCTTTATGGATTATGACCAGCAAATGAGGCATAATTTCACTGCAATAATAAACACTTCAACATATGCCTCTAAAAAACAAAGTTTTTTTTTTCACAGCTAATTGCAGTACAATATCACAATAAAGTCTCTCAACACTGTCTAATATTCAGTTAACATCCAAATTTCCCCTATTGTCTCATGATTTAGTGTTTACAGTTGATTTTTTTTTCAAATTGACATCCAATCAAAACCACAGATTGCAAAAGCTATTAGGTCTTTTCTGAATCTATATATCCCCTCCCCGCCACACACACATGCTTTATTTTCTTTCTTTTTTTCCCCCGATGCACTTGCTTAAGAAGCAGAGTTTATTCCATAGAATTTTTCATACTCTGGCTTTAGCTGAGGGTGTCCCCTTTGGTGTCACCTAGCAAGTCTTTCTATCTCCTCTCCTATAAGCTAATAATAAGACCTTGAAGCTTGATAACAAAATAATCAATATTTTGGCAAGATTACCTCACAAGTAATAATGTGTACTTTCTATTGTGCATACTGTTTTGGTTGTTATGATTGATCAGGGTGTTATCCTGAACTATCCATTTAAAAACTCCTATCAGCTTTTCACCTGTTTTTACAATTATTGATGATCATTCCCTAGATACATTATTTTATTAGGGATAGTAAAATGATCATATCCTGATTTTATCATTTGCCCACACTTAATAGTTGAAATCCTTCCTTAAAGAAAAACCTCCCAACTTCCAATTTCTGGTCCAACATGTCGGGAGCTTAGAAGTCAGCACTCTGACCTATCAACAAGTAAAAAACTAAACAGACCAAAAATCAACAACTTCTCTTGAATCTAGTGGAGAAGTGAGGTGGCAGGACAAACTTCTGTCATTAAAATTGGAGAGGTAGACAGATGGATTCAGAGAACCACTACTTATGAAAGCAGAAACCCACAAGCAGAAAACTGTGAGATCCTGTGTCAGGGTAGGCAAATACTGGATGCTAAGCAAGGACAACACTGAGAGTTGAAAACTCCAAAAGATTCCACTTTTGGGGAGGGAGGGGACTATAGTTTTGCGAGTTTTACTCCAGGAGCTGTAGCAGAGAAAAATCCCTTCATGTTCTGGCAAGAAGAGAACAACCATTTTGAAATACATCAGAGTATTCCCTTTTTGTTAAAACGTCTGCCCACAGGAGACACTATTTTATGAGAGCTGAACTGCTAGGATTTTACCACAACCTAACCAACCTGGGAGAATAGAAATCCCCAGCTCCAGCCCATTCTAGGCCATTCGTTCTCACTAAGGGGAGGTGGTGATGAGACGCACTGGTGATGTTCACAGTCCAAGGGCACAGGCTCACTAAAAGACTGAGACTTAATCATAGGACTATAAAACACTTCTCTGTCCTCATACCTTACCGTTACATTAGGCCTATTTACCAGTTTCTTTTACCCAGTACATTATGTCCACTTTTCTATCAGAACAACAAATCACAAGGCAAACTTAAAGGCAAAAACCCAACAAATAAGCCAAAACAAAAAGCAATTTAAAGAGATTGCATCAGAAGCATCAGAACAGAGTCAGATATAGCAGAAATGCTGGAATTATTAAACCAGGAATTTTTTTAATTTAATTTTTTATTTTTTAAAATTTATATACAAATTAGTTGGCATATAGTGCAACAATGATTTCAGGAGTAGATTCCTTAGTGCCCCTTACCCATTTAGCCCATCTCCCCCTCCCACAACCCCTTCAGTAACCCTCAGTTTGTTCTCCATATTTATGAGTCTCTTCTGTTTTGTCCCCCTCCCTGTTTTTATATTATTTTTGTTTCCCTTCCCTATGTTCATCTGTTTTGTCTCTTAAAGTCCTCATATGAGTGAAATCATATGATTTTTGTCTTTCCCTGACTGACTAATTTCACTTAGCATAATACCCTCCAGTTCCATCCATGTAGTTGCAAATGGCAAGATTTCATTCTTTTTGATCGCTGAGTAATATCGCATGGTATATATATATATATATATATATATATATATATATACCACATCTTCTTTATCCATTAATCCATCAATGGACATTTGGGCTCTTTCCATACATTGGCTATTGTTGATAGTGCTGCTAAAAAACATGGGGGTGCATGTGTCCCTTTGAAACAGCACACCTGTATCCCATGGATAAATGCCTGGTGGTGCAATTGCTGGGTCATACAGCAGTTCTATTTTTAGTTTTTTGAGGAACCTCCATACTGTTTTCCAGAGTGGCTGTACCAGCTTGCATTCCCAAGCCAGGAATTTTTTAAAACTGTAATTAGTATGCTATGGGCTTTAATAATAATAAAAAAAATAGACTACCTGCAAAAGCAAATGGATAATGTAAACAGAGAGATGGAGTTTCTAAGAAAGAATCAAAAAGAATTTCTGGGCAAAAAACCCACTGTTAGAGAAATGGAGAATGCCTTTGATGGGCTCATTAGTAGACTGGACACATAAGGAAAGAATCTGAGTTTCGGGATATGACAACAGAAAATTCAGAAAGTGAAAAAAAAGAACTAAAGGCTAAAAATAAATAGGACATAATATTGAGAACAGTTGGACAATTAATCAATCTAATAGATAAAAGTTTGTTCAAAATAATAACAACAACCTATTTGAATATGCATGCACACACACACACACATATATATACGCACATATAAGCATGTACTTTTACACATATACTCATAAATGCTTACATATTCCTGTGTATAAGTGAAATAAATGACAGCAATGATGCTGTCATGAGACAGTACAGGTATTATTTGAAAGTGGACTTGGATTAGTGGTAAATATATATTGTAAACTATAGTCCAGCCGCCAACAATGTGGAAGGAAAAAGACGTATAACTGATATGCTTAAGAAGGGAGAGAAAATGGAATTGTGTAAAATGTTCAATTAAAACCACAAAAGGCAGGAGAAAAAAAGTAGAAGGCAAAAATAGGACCAAAGACTCAGCAACAAATAGAATAGCAAATAGAAAACAGTAACAAATATGGTAGATATGGTAGTTAATCCAACTACATCAATAATCACTTTAACATTAATGGTTTAAATACACCAATTAAAAGAAATATTGTCAGAAGGGGCAAAAAATAAGAATCAACTGTATGTTGCCTACAAGAAACCCACTTTAAATATAAAAAGAAATATAATTAAAAATTAAGGGATAAAGAAATACCATAATAACCTAATAAAAAGAAAGTGGGAGTAGCTATATATATTCCAAACAGAGCAGATGTCAGAAAAAGGAAAGTTATAAGAAATAAAGAGGGACAATACATAATGATAGAGGGTTCAGTTCTGTAAGAAGACAATTGTTGACATTCATGCACCTAACATCACAGGATTAAAATATGTGAGACAAAACAGATAGAGAGGAGAGGAGAAATAGATGACTCTATTATCATATTTGGAAACTTTTACACCCCTGAATCAGAAATGAGCAGAGCTCACAGGCAGAAAATCAGTAAGACATGGTTTAATCCAACAATATCATCAACTGAATATAATTGATGTATATAGACTACTTCATCCAGCATCAACAAATTGTTCTTCTCAAGGTCACATAGAATATCCACCAAGATAGAACACATTCTGGGTCATAAAACACATCTTAACAAATTTTAAAAATAGAAATCATACCACGTCTGTTCTCAGAACTAAACTGGAAGTCAATAACAGAAATACAGCTGACAATTCCCCAAATATTTGCAGATTAAACAAAATACATCTAAATAATACATAAGTAAAAGAAGAAATTTCAAGATAAGTTTTAAAATACTTGGAACTAAATGAAAATGAAAATATAATATCAAAATTTGTAGGATGCAGAAAAAAGAGTACTTACAGGGGAATTTTTTTAGGTTGAATGCATTTATGAGAAAAGAATAAAGATCTAAAATCTGTAATCTATGATTCCACCTGAGGAAACTAGAAAAATAAGGACAGATTAAGTTCAAAATAAGCAGGGGAAAGAAAAGAAATAATATTAGAGCAGAATTCAATAAAATTGAAAGCAGAAATCAATAGAGAAAAATTAACAAAGCCAAAATCTGGTGCTTTCAAAAGATTGATAAAATTGATAAACCTTTAGCCAGGCTAAGAAAAAAGAGATGACACAAATTACTAATATCAGAAATAAAGAGGGAACATCAGTAAAAATAATATGGTCACTAAAAGGATAGTAAGAGAATACTATAAACAAATTTCCCAGAAATTTGTAACCTAATTTAAACGAACTAACTCCTTGAAAGACAAAATCTGCCAAAAGTCACACAGGAAGGAATAGACAGTCTGGCAATCTACATCTATTAAAGAAATTGAATCAATCATTAATAACCTTCTAAAACAGAAATCAACCAGGGAGGCCAGCATTACCCTAATTCCAAAATCAGACAAAGACATTACAAAAAAACTGTAGGCCAAATATCTCTTATAAACATTGATGCAAAGTCCTCAACAAAATATTAGCAAATAAATCCAACAATGTCTAAAAAGAATATACCACAACCAAATGGAATTTATTCCAGGTATGAAAGTCCGGCTCAACATTTTAAAAACAATTAATATAATCACATCTATAGGCTGAAGAAGAAAAACTACATGATCATATCAGTAAAGGTAGAAAATGCATTTGACAAAATCCAACATTCATGATTAAAAAACAAAACAAAACAAACAAAAAACAAAAAAAAACTCTCACCAAACCAGGAATAGAAGGGAAATTCCTCAACTTGATAAAGAACATCTATAAAAAAAAAATCTACAGTTAATAACATCATATCAGTGGTGAGAAACTTGAAACTTTTTAACTGTTTTTCAACATTGTACTGGAAGTCCTAGCTAATGCAATAAGACAAGAAAATCAAGTAAAAAGTTTAGAGATTGGGAAGGAAGAAATCAAACTCTTTGTTTACAGATTACAAAACTGTCTTTTTAGGAACTCTGAAAGAATTGATGAAAACGGAACTAATAAGCAATAATAGCAAGATTGCAAGATACAAGTTAACATACCAAAATCTATCACTTTCCTATATACCAGCAATAAACAATTGGAATTTGAAATTCAAAACACTTTACTACTTACATTAGCAGTCTTCCCCACCTCAAAAAAAAGAATATATATATGTATATATATACACATACACACACTTAAGTATATGTACATAAGTATATAAGTATATATGTAAATATATATATATATATATTTACATATATATGATCAATGTGAGGAAAATTTTAAAACTGTGATGCAAGTTTTCAAATAATCACTAAAAAAATGAAGCAATATTCCATGTTCATGAGTAGGCAGGCTGAATAACGTCATGTCAGTTTTTCCAAACTAAACTACAGATTCAACGCAATCCTAATCAAAATACCTGCAAGTTGTTTTGTGGATATTAACAACATATCTAAAGTTTATATGGAGAGGCAAAAGACCCAGAAGAGCCATCTCGATATTGAAGGAGAGGAATAAAATCAGAGGACTGACAGTACCTAATTTTAAGACTTACTATGAAGCTATAATACCTAAGAATGCATGATTCTGATTAAAGAACAGATCAATAGATCAACAGAATAGAAACAAGAACCCAGAAATAGACCCACATAAATATAGTCAACATCACTTTGACAAACCAACAAAGGCAATACAATGAAGCAAAGATAGTCCTTTCAACAAATGGTGCTGGAACAACTAGACAGCTATATGCTAAAAGAAAAAAAAAAATGAATCTAAACACAAACCTTACACCCTTAACAAAAATTCACTCAAAGTAGATCACAGATCTAAATATAAAATGCAAACCTATGAAAATCTTAGAAGATAGCATAGAAGAAAGCCTAACTGGCTGGGTATGGCAGTGAGGTTTCAGATATAACACCAAAGGCACAATCCATGAAAGAAATAGTTGATAAGCTGGACTCTATTAAAATTAAGAACTTCTGCTCCATAAGAGACAATGTCAAGACAATGAGGAAACAACCCGCAGATTGGGAGAAAATATTTGCAAAATACACAGCTGATAAAGAACTATTGTCCAAAATGTACAAAGAACTTTTAAAACTCAAGAATAAAAAAATGAAATGAATGACCCAGTTTAAAAATGGGCAAGAGACCTGAACAGATACCTCACCGAAGATGCCAAGAAAGTATGTGGAAAGATACTCAACATCAGGGGCGCCTGGGTGGCTCAGTCAGTTCAGTGTCCGACTTCGGCTCAAGTCACAATCTCGCAGTTCACGAGTTCAAGCCCCACATCAGGCTCTGTGCTGACCGCTCAGAGCCTGAAGCCTGCTTCAGATTCTGTGTCACCCTCTCTCTCTGCCCTTCCCACACGCTCACTCTGTCTCTCTCTCTCTCTCTCTCTCAAAAATAAAATAAAATAAAAAACATTTAAGATACTCAACATCATATATCATTACCGAAATGCAAATTAAAATGACAGTGAGATAACACAACACACCTACTAGACTGGCCAAAACCAGAACAGTGACAACACCAGAGGCTGAGGAGGGTGTGGAGCAACACGACCTCCCGTTTACCGCTGCTTGGAATGCAAAATGGTACAGTCACTTTGGAAGACCGGTTGGTAGTTTCTTACAAAACTCAACATACTCCTCCCATATGATCCCGCAATTGTGCTTCTTGATATTTATCCAAAATAACTAAAAACTTGTGTCCACACGAAAACCTGCACCTGCACACAGATGTTTATAGCAGCTTTAACATAATTGCCAAAACTTGGAAGCAGCCAGGATATCCTTCAGTAGGTAAATGGATAAATGCAGTACATCCAGACAATGGAATCTTATTCGGCACTAAAAGGAAATGACCTCTTAAGCCATGAAAAGATATGGAAGAACCTTAAATTCATATTATTAAATGAAAGAAGCCAGTCTGAAAAGACTATATACTGTATGACTCCAACTATATGGTATTCTGGAAAAGGCAAAACTATAGAAACAATAAAAAAAAAAAAGTAGTTGCCAGGGGTTACAGGAGAGAGAGGGATACTGAGGAAGAGAACAGAATTTTTAGGGCAGTGAAACTATTCTGTATGATACAGCAATGTTGGCTATATATCATTATCATACTTGTCAAAACCCATAGATAATAAGTACCATACGAAGAGGGAACCTTGATGTAAACTGAGAACTTCCCATGACAATGCATCAATGTAGGTTCATCGATCGAAGTAAATGTACCACTGTGGTGTGGAATGCTGAGAGTGGGGCAAGTTTAACAGGGTGGCAAGGGTGAGGGTGGTGAGGGAAACTACTTTCTGCTGAATTTTGCTGTGAACCTAAAACCTCCCTAAAAAATGAAGTTTAGTAATTAAAAAAAGTTACATACCAAAAAAAAAAAAAAAAAAGAAAAAAAGAAAACTTCTCCTCATGAACCATTCAGTTCCCCTGAAATAGGATTCACACAAATAGTCAAGGTAAACAAAAAATGTGTTCTTTTCCATTATTTTGCTAGTTAGAATAGTGAAATATTCTCCTGCGTTTTCCAGAGATTCACTAATCTTGAAATAGTAACTTGAGGGGCGCCTGGGTGGCTGAGTCAGTTAAGTATCTGACTTCTGCTCAGGTTCGTGGGTTCAAGCCCAACATCACGCGCTGTGATGACAGCTCAGATCCTGGAGCCTGCTTGGAATTCTGTGTGTGTGTCTCTCTCTTCCCAATCCCCTGCTCACTCTCTGTCTCTCTCTGTCTCTCAAAAATAAATAAACATTAAAAAAAATTAAAAGATACAATAAATAGTAACTTGAAAAATGGGAGCAAGAATATATAATAGATACAGCCCATGTCCTTACTTTGCAACCAGGCACATAAAACTTTTTACAACTCATAATTGTCTTTTACAATTATGGTTTTAGAAAAATTTGTCATATGTATGCAAAGCAGTTGATAGAAGTGTGCAGTGAGATAGAATATGTTAGGAGTCAAAACACTTGCATTCAAAATGCTAGTGGCACTACCTGGTCAGGTAACCTTGAAATTTTGTCTTAACCTCTCTTGCTTCACTTCCCTTCAGTTTCTCCACATGTAAATGCACACAATAATACCTATTTTATTATGATAAAGACCAGACACAATGTATCTAAAATGCTGGTGCTTGACAAAAAACTATGTATTATCAAATAAGACTTCCATCTATAATACAAAATCATGGGACATTCTACTTCATTTTCTCTGCCTCTGGAGAAACAACTTTGGAACAACCTAAAGGGAGGTTATCTAGCTTATGTTTATAGATGGTCCAGATGCCAGCAGCAAACCTCCCTACACAGTTGTGACAACCAAAAACATCCTCTGGACACTGCCAAATACCCTGAGGTGAGGGGAGGAGGGCAAAATCACTCCTGCCATAAAAGAGTAGTGAAGGTGACCTTCAAAAGGTAAAAAACTGAAATCGTCTTGACCTTTTTTCCAAAAAACTGCCCTCATATTTTTCACTTTTCCTAAGAGGCTTTTTTGAACAGAACTGTCTTTGGGGTCCAATGAAACTTCCCCCTAGTTTTCATTTACCTGAAAATGCAAGTGATAGAAGCCTAAGTATTAAGTTCTTTGAACCTTTATAATCACATTTACATATCCCATTGTTCTATTACCAATTTGTTACAGTTGTAAGGATACTTACCAACTATGCAGGCTAATTATATTCAAATTTTATTCTTTCTCTAAACATTGAATACAATCAGTAAAATAAGATAATGATGTAAAATCTTTCAAACAATCCCTTTAAATAGCAAATCATAAAATTTTCATGTTCTATTTTGACAGATTTTCAAGGGATAGACTGAAGATCACAAAAATCAGTCAGTTCCCCCTAAGACCTCTTCAATCAAGGACCTTCTAGGAGCAATAGAAATAATACTATTTTTACTTTTATAAAATTTATATTTGTAAACATGACACTATTCATTCCCATTAGCTTCCCTTGGCACGTTTATCAAAATCCAATTGATCATGTATGTATTGATCTATGTATAGACTCAGTTCTGTTCCATTACTTAATTTATCTATCTTTCCGTCAATACTACACTGTTTCATTTAGTATAACTTTATGGTAAGTTTTGAAATCAAGTAATCTGAAGCCTCCAAAGTTTTGGGTATTTTAGTCTAGACTCACCTCTAAGACCCCATGAAGTCCTCTACCTATTGTCCACTTTAGGTACCGGGAACGACAAGGTAGGTCTGAATAAAAACTTATTTTGACTAAACTTGCAGCAAGCTGTTCACCAGAATTTCTAACAAATAAGCCCTTCTGTTCGCTTATTGGAGTCGTAATCAACAAGGAACCAAAACAAAAATACTGTTAATCTATTAGGTTCTTTAATCATTGAAGAAAAAAACAAAAGATTGGGTCACTGATCTGGCAAAGTGTTCACTGATGGCTTAAAATGGGGAGTATAGGGGTGCCTGGGTGGCTCAGTTGGTTAAGCCTCCGACTTCAGCTCAGGTCATGATCTCATGGTTTGTGAGTTCCAGCCCCACATTGGGCTCTGCGCTGACAGCTCGGAACCTGGAACCTGCCTCAGATTCTGTGTCTCTTCCTCTGCCCCTCCCCGACGCGCGTGCTGTTTCTCTCTTTCAAAAATAAATAAAACATTGAAAAATAACAATAAAAAATAAGATGGGGTGTATAAAAAAAGCAAAAATTTGTTTTTGTCTGAAAGTCAATTTCTAATATCATTCTATGTAGTTATACATCTTACTTTTCATGTCAAAGATAAGCCTATATCCTGTTTTCCAACGGTTTGCCATAACAAGAAAATGACTTCTAATAGGAAAAATTTAAATTAGTATTTCACATAAATTTGTTTGTTAGATTTATTAACTATTAGTATTTATTCAATATAAATCTGTCCTCATAGATCAACTACAAGGAGGCATCAAAGTAATGTAAAACCATCCATTTGATAGATTTGAGAAAGTCAAGGAGAGGGAAGAAAAGAGATTGGAAGAAATGGATTTAAAATTCACTGTAATTCATTTTCTAGTGACTCTGCCCCACAAAATGATTATACATAAGAAGGAAGAAAAAATTTAATTTCTAGGATAAATTTTCTTTCTCATCTTTGCAAGAACTGTTTAGATACCTGTAAACATTTCCTATTGAAAAGATAAGCCTTTGCAAGCAGGAAAGTTCTTGAATTTTTTTTTTAACGTTTATCCAGTTTTGAGAGACAGAGAGAAAGCGTGACTGAGGGAGGGGCAGAGAGTGAGGGGAGACACAGAATCTGAATCAGGCTCTGCGGGGCTCCAACTCACAAACTGTGAGATCATGACCTGAGCCAAAGTCGGCCACTCAACCAACTGAGCCACCCAGACACCCTGAGAATCATCTGTTTTAGATGTCACTGTTAATATTACTGCTAACAAAAATAGTAATTACAAATAGATGCCACTAATTTGAGCAGCTACTATATGCTTTACATACTTAATCTTCACTATATATGAATGAAAGTAGGATTGTTATCTCTGTCTATGGATAAGAAAAATGAGAGCCATATTAAGCAAATAACATTTTCAAAGTCATATAGCCAGTATGCTAAATTTGTTTTGCATTCATGATTCATGTTTTGTCTGAGAAATCCCTTCCAAACATGAGGTAGATTTTTCTCTATGTTTTCTTATGGTAATTATTTTAGTTTTAGATCTTACATTTTAGATCTATAATCCATTTTCAGCCAATTTTTTATATATTCTGAGACAGGTGTTGAATTCCATTATTTTCATCTATATCCAAATTTTTTTTCAATCCCACATGTTAAAAAGACTATTCATTCCCGTTAGCTTACCTTGGTGCTTTTATCAAAATCCGATTGATCATGTATGTATTGATCTATTTATAGACTCAGTTCTATCCCATTAATTTATCTATCTTGGAGTCAATACTACACTGTTTCATTTAGTATAGGTTTATGGTAAATTCTGAAATCAAGTAGTGTGAATCCTCCAAATTTTTCGATGCTTTAAATTGTTTTGGGGAATCTAAGTCTCCTTTGATTTCCACATAAATTTTGGAATCAGTTTGTCAATTTCTACAGCAATAACAACAAAAAAGCCTTCTTGGATGTCAAGGAGAATTGACGTTTTATCAATATTGAGTCTTCTAATCTATAAATATAGTATTGCTCTCCAGTTATTTATGTCTTCATTAATTTCTCTCAATAATGTTTTGTAGTTTTTTACTGTAATGGCCTTGCATATATTTTTTAAGATTTTATTCCTAAGGATTTGATGTATTTTATGCTATATAAATGGTATTTTTTTACTTCAATTTCCAGTTGTTTGTTGCTTATATGTAGAAATACAATTAATTCTTATATGTTGACTTTGTATCTTTTTCCATATTCATTAACATAATGTCATGACTATTTTTAATCCTTTAACACAGTAAAGTACATTAACTGCTGTTTAAATTGTTCAAGCAACCTTGCAGTCCCAGGATAAATCCAGGTTTGTAATTATATTGTATTATTTTTCTATATTGCTAGATTTGATTTGCTAATATTTGTTGATCACTTTTCTGTCTATAATTATGAGAAATATTGGTCTGTATTTTCTTATCTTGTAGTCTCTTTCTATAATTTTGTATCAAGATATCAGGGTAATATTGGCTTGATAAAATGAGTTTAGAAGTCTATCTTCTTATTTTTCTGGAAGAATTTATAAAATTTTGCTGTGATTCCTTCATTAAATATTTAATAGAATTTACCAGTGAAGTAATCTTAGAACTTTCTTTGTTGAAATATTTTTAACTACAAATACTATAAATTCAATGTCTTTAATAAAGACAACGCTTTTCAGATTACATATTTCTTCTTGCATGCCATTTGGCAGTTTCTATTTTCTAAGAATTTTTTCCCTTTACCTAAGTTGTCAAATTTAAAACCATAAAATTATTCATAATATTTCCTTATTATATTTTTAAATGTCTTTTTAGGGTCTGTAGTAATGTAAATTTTCATTCCTGATATTTTTAATTTCTACATCCTCTTCTTTTCCTTTGTCTGACTAACTATTATTCATTTTATTAATCTTTTCAAAGAGCCAGCTTTTGGTTTCCCTTTCATTATTAGCTTTATTTTTTCTATTTTATCGATTTTTCTCTTAAATGTACTATTTCCTTTCTTTTTTACTTTATGTTTAATTTTATTTTGTTTTTAGGTAGTCTTAAGTGGATGCTTAGATTATTTGGTTCAGCCCATTGCTTCTCTTCCCTTTTTTTAAAATCCAGCTTTATTGAGATATAATTGAATATTTCATGATATAATTCTAAGGTATACAATGTGATGACTTGATACACATATATATTATGAAATATTTACCACAATAAAGCTCATTAACACATCTTTTACATTTCACATCTCATGTGAGAACATGAAATGAAAGCTCTACTTTTAACAACTTTCAAATATACGACACAGTATTGTTAACTATAGTCACCATACTGTATATCATATCTCCAGAAATTATTCATCTTTTAACTGAAAGTTTATATCTTTTGATCACCAGTTTTCTATTTCTCCCACCCCTCAGTCCCTGGCAACCACCATTCTATAAATTTGAAATTTCTAGGTTTCATATAAGTGAGATCATATAGTATTTGTCTTTGTCTGTCTTATTTCACTTAGCACAATGCTCATTCAAGGTCCACCCATGTTGTTGCAAATGGCAAGATTCCTTTCTTTTATATGGCTGAAAAATATTCCATTGTGTGTGTATATATACATATACATATACATACGTATATACGTATACTATACATATATATACATATACATATGCATATACATATACAGTTTCTTTATTAATTCATTCATCAATAGATACTTAGGTTATTTCCATGTCTTGGCTGTTATAAATAATGCCACAATTAACATAGTTATTGAGATATCTCTTGACAATAGTGATTTCATCTTCTTTAGATATCTACTCAGAAATGTGAGTGCTAGATCATATGACAGTTCCATTTTTAAGTTTTTGAGGAAACTCTATACTGTTTTCCACACTGGCTATCCCAATTTACATTTCTAAGTGTTCTTTTTTTTTTTCTGTTTTTTTTTTTTTTTTTTTTGAGAGAGAGAGAGAGAGACAGAGCACAAGCAGAGTAGGGGCACAGAGAGAGGGAGAGACAGAATCCAAAGCAGTCTCCAGCCTCTGAGCCAGTCAGCTCAGACCCTGATGTGGGGCTCAAACCCACAAACTGTGAGATCATGACCTGAACCAAAGTCGGACACTTAACCGGCTGAGCCACCCAGGCATCCCTACCAGTTTACGTTTCTACCTACAGTGCACAAGGGTTCTCTTTTTTCCACATCGTTGCCAGCATGTGTTAGTTCTTGTCTTTTTGATAATATCCATTGTAGCAGATGTGCAACGATATCTTATTGTGGTTTTGATTGGTGTTTTTTTGGATGGTTAGTGATATTGAGCACCCTTTCATGTACCAACTGGCCATTTTGATGTCTTCTTTGGAAAAAAATAATGTCCATTTAGTTCTGTCCATTTTTTGAAGGCCTATTTTTTTATTTATTTGAGAAAGAGAGAGAGAAAGAAAGAGAGAGAGAGAGAAAGAGAGAGAGTAGGGGTGAGGGGTAGAGGGAGAGAGAGAGAGACTCCTAAGCAGGCTCCACGTTCAGCACAGAGTCTGATGCAAAGCTCGATCCCGTAACACTGGGATCATGACCTGAGCTGAAATCAAGAGTGGGTCACCTAAGTGACTGAGCCATCCAGTTGTGTCCATTTTTTAGTTTGTTTGGGTTTTCTGCTATTGAGCTGTATGGATTCTTTATACATTTTGTTTTTTTTTTTTTAAATGTATTTTGGACATTAGCCTCTTGTCAAATACATGGTTTGTAAATATTTCCTGTAGTTTGACTTTTCATTTTGTTGATTTTTCCTTTTGCTGTGCAGAAGATTTTTAGTTTGACGTAGTCCCACTTGTTAATTTTTGCTTTTGTTGCTTGTGATTTTGTTGTTTCATTGCCTTTTTTTCTTTACTAATATAACCATTTGATGCTATACATTTGCAATTTAGCAGCTCTTTGGCTGCATCCCTTCAAATTTAATTTGTCATATTTTTATTATCATTCAGTTCAAGGTATTTTCTAATATACTTGTGATTTATTTTTTGGCCTATGGGATATTTGGAAGTTTAATTTCCAAATACTTAGAGATTTTTCCAAGTGTCTTTCTGATATTAAATTCTGATTTGATTTTATTTTGGTCTAAACATAAATTGTATGGTTTCATTTCTTTAGCATTTGTGGCATTTTGAATGGCCGATAGAATGTTATTCATTAATGTTCCATATCTATTTAAAAAGGATATGCATTTTGCTAGTATTTGTTGAAATAATCTATAAACGTCGGTGTCATAAAGATGGTTAATAGTATTGTGCGAATCTTCTTACTGACTTTGTTTTGTCTACATACATGAACCATTTAAAAAGAGAAAAATATTGAAGTCTCCGATTACAATTGTGGATGTCTCTTTATTCTTTCAATTCTATCAGTTTTTTTTCTCATACATTCTGATGCTCTAATTTTGAAGAATGCATATTTAAGAGTGTTAAAGTTCCTGGATTAAAGGACCTCTTCATCATTATGTAATGTCCCTTCATATCTCTTGTAATGTCTCTTGTTTTAATGTCTATTTTGTCTAATGCTAATATATATGCCTCAATTTCATTTGATTAGTGTTTATATACTTTTCCATCATTTGACTTTGAATCTATCTATATCTTTATATTTAAAGTGAGTTTTTTTGTAGACAGACTATAGATGGATCTTGCTGTTGTTAATCCAATTTAATAATATTTAGCTTCTAAATGACATGTTTACACCGTTTATATTTGATATAGTCATCAATAGGGTTGTATTTAAATCTATCTTTTTACTATTTGCCTTCTAAGTATGCCATATATTCTTTGTTCTTTTTCTTTTTTCCTGCCGTCTTTTGTTAAATGAGTGTTTTTCTGACTCAGTTTTATCTCCAACATTGGCCTATTAGTTACAGCTTTTTGTTTTGCTTTTTAGTGTTTTCTATAGGGTTTACAATATGCATGTTTAACTTCTCACCACATATTTTCCAAAAATATATTACTTCAATATAAGAGCCACACAGTATTATTTCCTTCCACTAATTCCTCACTATTATTTTTGTATGTTTTACTCCTATGTCATAAATCCCACAATACAGTGTTACTATTTTTGCTTAGACACTCAATTATCCTCTTAAAGTGATTTAAAAATAGAAAAAAAATGTTTTGTATTCTCACATTTTTATCATTCACAGCATTCAATCTCATAGATCCAAAGATTCATCTTGTATCATATTTCTTCTACCTAAAATACTTCCTTTAACATTTCTTACAGTGCAAATTTACCATTGATGAATTTTCTCATTATTGTGCTTACTTAACAAGTCCTCTCTTTTACTTTCATCTTTCGAAACTATTTTGCGTGGTATAAAATTACAGATTAACGCTTCCTTTTTTTTTTTCTTTTCAGCACCTTAAAGATACATGTCCATTACCATCTGCCTTGTTTAGTCTCTAATAAGAAGCCTATTGCCATTCTTATCTTTTGTCTTCTGTGTACGAGGTTTCTTTTTCCTCCTCTGGATGCTTTCCAGACTTTTCTTTCATATTTTGTTTGAAGAAATTTGGCTATGATGTGTCTAAGTGTGTTTTTTTCTTTTAATTGATTGTGCTTGAGAGTCTCTAGCTTCTTTGTTCTTTGTTGTTGTTGTTTATTTTATTTATTTTGAGAGAGAGAGGTGGGGGTGCATGTGCAAGTTGGGAAGGAACAGAGAGAGAGGGAGAGAATCCCAAGCAGGCTCCATGCTGTCAGCACAAAGCCCGACCCCTAGAACTGTGAGATCATGACCTGAGCCAAAGTCAAGAGTCCAATGCTTAACCGGCTGCGCCACCCAGGCACCCCATCTTTAGCTCCTTTGGTCTGCCGTTTGCGGTCTTTTATTTATGTGGGGAAAGAATTGGCCATAATCTCTTTGAATATTAATTCTGTGGTATAGTCTCTATCTTCTCATGAAACTATAATCACATACATGTTAAATATTTTATATTACCCTGTAGCTACTGGATACCCTATTCTGTTGTTTCTTATTTTTAGTTCGTTATTTTTTGTTTTAGTTTAGATAATTTCTACTGGTTTAATTTTAAGTTCACCAGTTTTTTCCACTGCTATATCCAGACTGCTAAGCCCAACAGTTGAAATTTTCTTCTCTGTTAGCATGTTTTTCAATGCCACCATTTTCATTATATTTTTTTAAATCCCCATATGCCTGTTGAAATTTCCCACCTGTTCATTCATGTATTGTTCCTTTCTTCTACATGATTTCAGATGTTTAATATAGTCATCTCAAAGGACTTCATCTAATATTTCATAATCAGGGTCATATCTTGCTTTGAGTCTGTTGACAGTTTATCTCCTGCTAATTGGTTATTGTTGTTGTTGCCGCTGCTTTTTTTGTGTATTGTATGAGAAACGGTCAAATGCAGATCAAATGCTGCTTTTTTTGTGTGTTTTGTATAATAAATGAGCAAATGCAGCTTATAAAAGAATGACAGCAAAGTAATTTTAAAACAGGAAATGGGTACATTTCTTCTTCCGTCAGTCCATTAATGTGAAGGTTCGGTAAATCTAAGCAGTAGTTGAACTCAGGTGCATTTGGTTATTGCTTTAATTACCTTTCCTTCACAGCAGACTTCAAGCTCCTCCAGTGGTTGACTGCTACCATCTTGTATGCAGTGTGAGACGCAGAGTGCTGGAGGAGTTTTATCAGTATTTTTGCTCGATCGTCACCTTTTAGCACACTCTGCGTGCCTGTGCCACAGAGAGGATCTCTCTCCAGAATCTCTCTCCTCCCTCTGAGACAGACTATCTGCTTTAGCTTCTTACTAAGTGCAAGGCTTATGTGGGTGCCTGCATGATGGTAGTGAAAGTTGCTTTGTAGTGGCTGAGCCTCTTGTGAAAAATTGAGTCATGTGGTCCTATCCTGTAACAGAACCCTGATATTATCAGTACAAGATCTTGTAAATTTCCTCTTGTAAATTACAAGATCTTGTAAATTTCCAAGCTCAAGTAAATTTCCTATTCCATTCCTTAGTGGCAAAGTTTTTTTCTGCTACTCCTACCCCAATAATAACCAAGTTTTGTCTGATATCAGGGGTGAGAGGCTATAGATTTACCTACCCCTTGCCCAGTGGCAGATACCTTTTTTTTTTTAATTCATGTAACAAAATTATTCAGAACAGGACCAGACATTTACACCTTTTGCTCAGTAGCAGCCTGTCACCAGCCACATGCCTGCACCATTAAAGAGTTTCTCAGGTCTCCTACCATGCCTCTCATTCAGAAGCATCCGGCTAGGGCCCATGAGCAAACATTGGTGAGTGCCTGCAGATTCTTCTTTGTCTGGGGCTTTCAAGTTTTCTAAACTGTCATACAGGTGCATATTTAATTTTTAAGAAATTATTAAATATTTACTTTCTATTGGTCAGAGTTCTCCAAAGAAATAGGGCCAATAGGATGTGTGTGTGTTTGTACGTGTGTATAAAGAAATTTATTATAAGGAATTAGCTCATGTAATTTTAAAGGCTGAGAAGTCCAGACCCAGGAGAGTTGATGGCATACTTTTAGTTTGAGTCTGAAGGTCTGAGAAGCAGGAGAGCCAATAGTATACATTTCAGTCCAAGTTCAAGTCTAAAGGCAGAAAGAAGACCGATGTCCCAGCTCAAAGACAAGCAGAGAGAAAGAATACTTTCTTACTCAACCTTTTATTCTATTCAGGCCATTAGGGATTAGATGAGACCCACCCACAATGGGAAGGTCAATTTGCTTTACTCAGTCTATTTATTCAAATATTAATCTCATTTAGAAACCATCCTCACAGACACATGGAATTATAATTTTAATAATAAGAAAACTCATTTAACCAACTATCTGGGCATCTCATGGCCCAGTTAAGTTGACACACAAAATAAAGACTGCACAATTGTTCTCTTATCTGCTTTTATGGCTGCCTCCTTATTTTGCTGTGCTCTACCAAAGGTAACTGTTTGGTGGCCCTCATCTCTTTAGAGGGACTTGTCATCCTTTGGAATTCAGTGATCCTAGTTGCTTTGCAACCTCGGTTCTTTGATGACAACAAATAAATCATGATTTTATAGATTATCCCATATTTTTGTTGTTAGATTAAGAATGATCTATATCCAAAGAATAGGCAGTTTTCCCAAGTACTCCCAACGTTCAGAGTAAAAAACTTGAATCAAGACATGTTTATTAAACGCCTGTCAGCTTTGTTTTTATTTTTTTCACAGTAACTAGAAAGACAAGTGATGATGCGATGTCTCTACTCTTAAGGCATTATAAATGTAGTGCATGAGAATGTTGGGTGTGCAACAATAATTCTAATAGTCCAGTGGAAATAATGAAAATAATGATATTGTTTAAGCTAGGACCCAGGATCAGACACTTTCTAAACTACAGAAATAGCTTTGTCACTCAAATTTTGCATAAGGCCAGTCCTGTGTTGCTCAATATTAAAATAATACTATCATTGGCCCGAAAAGATAATTTATGGTATGCTTCTATCTCTAGATATTTCACATGCAGAATATTTGTAATAGCTTTCTTTGTCTTATATTTGTCATCCTTTGTAAGGATAAAATTAAGGTTCTTTATTTTTTGATAATCATTCTAGGCTCCCTACATTAAAAAAATTTTTTTTAATCTTTATTTATTTTTGAGAGAGAGACAGAGTGCGAGTGGAGGAGGAACAGAGAGAGAGGGAGACACAGAATCCAAAACAGGCACCAGGCTCTGAGCTATCAGCACAGAGCCTGACACAGGGCTCGAACTCACGAACTGTGAGATCTTGACGTGAGCTGAAGTTGGCCGCTTAACCAACTGAGCCACCCAGGCGCCCCTAGTCTCCCTAAATTTTATTCCTAAATTCCAACAAGCATCATGCTTAGCATCTTCTTGTCTTTTATGAGGAGTATTAGATTTAGCAGCTAAAATGTGATGGCCTTCATCACGAGGCAAAGATGCACCTTGTTTTCTTTGCTGAATAAAAGCATGGAAAGAGGAAGGTAGCTTGATAGAGATTGGCTACATTTTATATTAAAGTTTTTCTCATAACCAACATAAAAAAATGCACCCCGCAATAAAGATTATTTACATGCTACTGCTGAAGAATTTAGTAAAATAGCAATTAATTAAGTTTTTGAATTACATGTTGTAAATAAGTAAAAAAAAAAAAAAAACTTGTCAGTTTCAACTTCGGTATCAAATTATAAGAATCAGTTTTTAAAAGTTTAGGAGGCAAACATTCTCTGGAACCTTAACAAATTCAAAGGTTCTTGGCACAATGCCTCTAAGTGTATCATAAATAAAATAATCTCACCCCTACCTTCTTTCCCGAGTCCAAGGGTGGTAATAAAGGCAGGGAAGATGTCAAAAGCCAAACCACCAGTAACAGCAGGTCTATAGCCCCCAAATCAAACGATTTATAAACTAACACTAGCAGAAAGAAACATACTTTACATCTTAAAAGGGGAAAGGGGAGATGTGTCCTTAATGAGTGATACACGCTTATGGTTATTCAGATTCATATGCGTGAACACATGAAAAAAGAGAATGTTTCTATTTTCTTTTCTTTTCTTTTTTTTTTTCTTTTAAGGTTAATTCATTTTTGAGACAGAGGCAGAGCACGAGTGAGGGAGGGGCAGAGAGAGAGGGCTAGACACAGAAACTGAAGCCTGCTCCAAGCTCCAAGCCGAGCTGTCAGCAGAGAGTCCGATGCGGGATTCAAACTCACAAAACCATGAGATCATGACCTGAGCCTAAGTCAGATGCTTAACTAAGACACCCCGGTGCCCCGCAAGTGTTTCTTTAGAAGAAAATACAGACCAACATTCCCTTGGGAAGAGATAATAAATTGTTTCAACATTACATAAATCTCAGCAGGTATAAACCATGTAATATTCCCCCTAAATTTGGAGAATTCCATTAAACTCGCATCATATTTTCTCCAATATATGAATCATGTTTCCAGCAAAATCTCCACCGTCTTCAACTAATTGCTGCTCACGCTACGCGTGCCGGTGCCAAATTCAAACCTACAAGAATTAACCAAAGATTTAAGTACCTGAAAAAATTATGCTTCCCTCTCATCCCCAGTAATATAGCCAAGAATGGGCTGAGCATGAAAATTCTTACAATTTTGACGCCTTAGGATTTTCTGGAGTCTGACAATGAAAACGTTCTCTAAAATTTTTATTTCAAAAATCTATTTCAGCCTCTCTAGGAATTGTTCAAGAATTGTTCATTAAGAAGTAACAGCATCAAGGACATTTTGTGGGCAGTGGCCAACTTCCACTTGCTCTTCTCCCTCTGTTTTCCCTGTTAACAGGCAGTGAAGAGATGGCAGTGCAATTGGTCTTCCCCGATGGGAAAATTTCTCACTCTTTCTAACCTGTTCAGTGGACTCACTACAGAGCAAAGTCATGGGTCAGCGCCCACCGCTCTTTGCTGTCTGTCTGGTTATCTTTACAGCTATGCTATATGATGATTGTCCTCTGAATTTCAATGTTCTGACGACAAGATCACAAATCTATTTCAACTATTCTGATGTAGAAAGCTAATTAAGTAAACTAGCTCAGCAACTGATCGCGTTTCACTAATTTCAACCATCTGCCTCGACATTTGTTCCTATGTGCACCAGCTTTCGTAGCTTCGTTCCTCTAATAGCAATTAATGAAACTGTTAATAAGCTACATATATCATACAGTGTTGTAACAATTTACCAAAGGATAACATTATGAGATAAATTATATTTAACAATTGTAGAAAAATGACTCTGATTATCAAATGTACAGCGTCTACTGGCTTTTGCTTTAACTCATGCTTCCCAATTAATTCTCTAATTAATTTAACACATATTTTATGTATAATTTGTAATTTTAAACTCTTGGTCAGCTATGCCATCTATTTTTACATGCTGGCTGCTTATATGAGACACATATTAATGAAACACAACCACTGCACAAATTACTAAGGCTTAATTTTATTTTCATTTACAATCTGAAGTTCACTGTGTGTTTTCATAAGAATTACTTTCAAAATTGTGGAATGCATAAAGAGGCAAACTATACTATTACCCACTTTTTGTGCTACATTCAAAAAAATAGTACGTGCACAAACACATTTATATCATGATTCTCATTTTTTAAACAAGATTAATTTGTAAATACCTTGAAGAAAACAGCACACTGAAAAACAAAACATAAATGGCCCTGAAAAAATAAGTCCTATCAAACTAAATTAATATTTTACAATAGTTTGATGGCTCTGGTAACACTTATACAAACAAAACACTTAAAATCTCATTTGACTTTGCCAAAGATTTGGAGTTTATTTTCATGGTGATTCAGGAAAAAAAAATCAAGCAAAACATATTAACATGTCTTTAATATGTTTTCACGAAATACACAGTAAATACTAAAGTTTACTTCATCAATACTAAGCAGCTCTCTGGTTTTTTTTTTTTGTTTTTTTTTTTAACATTTATTTATTTTTGAGACAGAGAGAGAGCATGAACAGGGGAGGGTCAGAAAAAGAGGGAGACACAGAATCTGAAACAGGCCCCAGGCTCCGAGCTGTCAGCACAGAGCCTGACTCTGGGCTCGAACCCACGGACCGTGAGATCATGACCTGAGCCGAAGTCGGACGCGCAACCGACTGAGCCACCCAGGCGCCCCAGCAGCTCTCTGTTTAACCACTACTCTTCATTCAAATATACACCCATACGCATGTATTCACCCACACTCACGACTGTACTCTTCTCTATGGTGATCACCACCTTCTGTTTCCATATGCACAATTAAAATGTTGTTATAGAGGAAAAAACCCTAGATGTATGTCATAACCCATCCAAGACATTTTCACAAAGCTGCAAAATATAGAAGGCCTTACACATTTCTCCTCCAATAAGTTGTTTGGATAACATAGACCAAAGCCAAGAATTTTCAAGCTTACTAATTTATAGTGAATGGTATGAAGAAGCAAATATATCTGAAATCATAATGGTAAAAATATATAGCAAGTTTCCAAATGAATTGAGTAAATAGACAATTTGGAATCTTAATGAATCATAAAATAATTACAGTTACAGAATTATTCCCATCCTACACTAAGCTGTGCTCACCCTGTGACTCAGGTACATCAAGACTGGACACGACCGAAGGACTAATTAAGTGCACTTACCAAAAGTCTGTTTACAAGATGGACATAAAAGCCTTTGATAAGTAACTCATTCTACCACCACTCAGATTATCTCTAGCTATATACCATTTAGGCAATCTTTAGCTCAGTTCCATGAATGTGTGTTTTATCTTATTTAACCCATGAGGAGATTGAAATTTAAAGAATGTTTGGTTCACGTGATAAAAGGCAAAGTATGACCATTAGCAACTTGACTAAACACGTAACTAGTATTGTCTGAACACAGCTCATCAGCCGTTCATTAGTCCTTCCCTGCTCTTCACTTAACTTGCAGATTATGTTTGTCCTTCCCTGGCCCACACTTAAAACAAATCTACTGAGAACACCTTTACGTACATCTCGTGAAAAGTTATTCTTAGATTTTGTTTGATATTATCATTTATAGAGATAAATGAGTACGTATTGATATAGTTGAGTTTGGAGTAAAGGACTATAGGTTGAAGGACTGTAATGTGATGCTAAGCAGTCTTGGTTCTCCTACAATTTGCATATTTTTATATAATTTAGCAATTCTTATGGTAACTATTGCTATTTTACTGTTGGTATAGAGAGAATTTAAATAACCCAGAGAAGAGTAATAAAGAGAACTCAAAAATGGGAACTAGATTCTTGAAAAGAATGATGAAACAGAATTGGGAACCATACTAGAAAGATTAAGCTCAAAATGATAGTATAAACTAGTCTGGCCTCCCTTAAACCTGAGCATTTTTATTATATAAATATCTTTCATTGTACAATGGATATTCAATGGCTTGCATAATTAAACGATTGGGCTAAAAATCTCCTAAAAGAGGCAGTGGAACTGAAAAGCACTACCCTTTCAATTCAAAGGAGAATAATTCCACCCTAGTCTAGCATTCACTTAAATCACTTCATCAATAAATTATTTCATTAGTTGTGTTCAAATTAATTTCAGTCTTTAAAATAAAAAGGCACATCATTCATATCTTGTATTTCATCCTAAGCAACACTCACTCTTAAATTTTACATCTACAACTCCAAAAGCAAGGCATACAAATCACAACCCTGCCATTTCTCAATAACTCAATAACAGAGTTATTGTATGGTCCATTCACAGAAAGAACCTGTGAATGGGCCATACATAGGGAAAGACAAATTCTCTCACTTATGTCAGAAGAAAGAAAAGAAGGAATGAGGGAGGAAAAGAGGGAGGAAAAAAATCATGATTATATATTATGTAAATCTCACACCTAAACTCATAAAATCCAATCAATCTGCACTTCACTAGGGACCGTGTCAATGATGGATGGATGAATGAATGAATGAGAGAAAAAAAGTGTGCCCAGTTCAAGGCAATATCACCACATACAAACCACAATGCCTCTAATAGATTGAATATTATGACCCAGGGCAACTTGTGCTTCAAAAGGCATAGCTCAAGTGCCTTTGATATTTATTAAACATGTATAAGAGCTTCTAAGCTTTATTTGCCATTTTCTAATGTTGTTCATAATCACAATCCCTCCATTGTTTGAAATATTCCAGCCTTTTTTCTTTCCTTTCTCTTTTGGAATTTTTCTCCCTTATTTCTTTCTATTCAAAGAAGCCTATGGAGTGCTTCAAGTTAATTTCCCATCAAAATTTACTATAAAAGACATACATTAGAAGACAAAGAACCAACCCATTAACACCACAATAAAGGGAAAAAACAAGCACTTTAGCATAACCTGAAATAGTTGTAATTTTTTTTTTTTTTTTTTTTTTTTTTTTTTTTTTTTTTTTATGTAGCAAAAGGTGGCTGCCATATTTAAACACTGATTTTAGCTGTGAGCTCTCTTTCAGCCAGGGCAAAAAGAAGATACTGGTTTCTATGGTTCTCACTATTTAGGGTCTTATGAGGGCGCCTCCCATGATGAGGAGAAGAATACAAGGAGCCCTGACAATCATAATAGAGGGTCCCTAAATTAGCTGGTTCTCTAGGTATAACTGAGTCCTAAGATGATTCTGGCTCCATTCCTCTTTCCTAAACTATCCCTTACTCTTGAACTCCATAACCTGGGAAGTGGATAAAAATGGAGACACATACCACAAAATCCAGCGAATACCACTCATTGACTGGCAATGAGAAATCTGGTTCTAAAGATTTCATAGATTGAGATCTAACTCTGGAGGTACTGCAGCAGTAAGTTAAAACCTTGGACACTGCCCCTTCCCTTTACTGCCATTTCAAACACAGCTACTCAGCAGTATTATTCCTTTATGTTGGTGAGACAGTAGAATTCCTAATTAATGGCTTTCCTTATTAGTAATATGCCAGTCAGTTTCAAACCAAGCCTTCAAAGACTCAAATGCATCATCTGGAATACAAGCAGCAAAATCTAATATGCCTAGCATTATCAGGAAGACAAATTATTAAAAAAAAATAATGTTTATTTTTTGAGAGAGAGAAAGAGAATGAGCAGGAGAGGGGCAGAGAGAGAGAGAGAGAGAGGGAGACACAGAATCCGAAGCAGGCTCCAGGCTCTGAGCTGTCAGCACAGAGCTGATGCAGGGCTCGAACTCTTGAACCACAAGATCTGACCTGAGCCGAAGTCGGATGCTTAACTAACAGGGCCACCCAGGAGCCCCCAAACCCACTTTTTAAAGAAAATTATTTAAACGTCTGTAATGATAACCTCAGGGTTATCCTTCTGATTATTAATTATTGAACGTAGGAACTCATGAGACAGGTTGGGTGCCTTATCTGTGTAAACTGTCCCTAATATGTTTCTCTTTTGCACAAGGAGCTCTCTATCCTTCTTTGAAATCAGCTCTTATTTCTCATGGCTATCATTGTGTTACTGCTTTTCATCTGCTCCCCGTCTATAACAATTGTGTAGGTAAGATTTTCAAAGTGTGCCATCCTCTTTTCTGGAATAAGCTCTGGACTGTCATCTATCACTTAGAGGGGATATTCATTTATTCCCTGCTTCATAATTTGATTTCACATTGTGGACTAAAATCTACCTTCTGGACCCACCAAGGTTCACTGTATTGTATATGTTATTGTTGCTTTCCCAGAGCGCATATGTTTAAAATAGATTGGCTTATGTTACCATAAATAAGAAATAAGAACTTGCCAGGAACTTAGCGTGGCAAGGCTATAGCCTATTAGCCTTAGAGATATTTAAGGAACTTTTAAGTGTCATTATCATAGGCATCTTGGGTGTTCACCCAAAAAATCCACTTAAATAAGAAAAACGTATTTATTTCCATCATGGTCAGCTCTAGCTTTTTAAACCAGGCCAACTCAAATACGTGCGTATTATGCAAACCCTTAAGGCAAACATTAAATATCTACAAAGGTTTACAGCTTTTCTCATTAGTGTCCTCTTAATTATTCCTAATCACTTCTCTCATTTTATCTTTATTAACCCCCAGTCTTCTGGATCTGTGACTCGACTTTATTACTACTTCTGATATTTGAGCTTCAGCTTTTCCAGTGAACTTGGATGTTCTGCCTTTTGACTCTATGGGTTACCTCTGATAGAAAGCCCTTGCTATCATTCCAGCAAAGAAAAGGAAGAAGAAACCAGTGCAAACCTAGTCATAGGAGCCCAGCCAGTCACCTTTACACTCTACATAGAGAGGTTTAGACTCCCAGTTTCAAGGCCATTGTGCATTAGACCCAATTCAACTCCAATTGATATTTTGTATCAATAGGAGGCAAGCCATGTTATATATCCTGGCAAAGTGAAAGACTTATGGAATGGATAAATGGAAAAAAAAATATTTCATGATTTCTTTTAATATGTATTCAATCACATCACAGGATTAAGTTTGCAGAAATTTAGTCAGAAACGTGTGAATAGAAAGTTAGTAATGGCTAAATAGGAATACTTAACTCTTCTCAAAACCAAGAAAATTGCCAACCTGCTGACTACTCCATAAGGTAATGCAGCAGGATGTTGAGGGAACTTTTCTTATTGTGGAAATTCTGCCTATGCCCCAATAATGAAAGTCCTAAGCAAGAAGCATATTCACCTTCTGAAGAAACAATGTTTAAATACACCTATGCTAGACTTAAGATGGCAGAAATGATGTAACAATTTTATCAATCACAACAACCCACCTCCTGCCTATAGAGAGCAGACAATAAATTGGAAAAGTGATTTGTGATGGATCATCAAATGGAGAATGCTGTGTCATTCATTTCCTTTCTCTAACAAGAAAGGAACTGCTCCCCACCCTTGAGCAAAGAAAGGTTGAGGTGCCTGAAATTCAGACAGGCATTTAACTTCCTAGCTAAATATTTGCTAAATTAAGGAGATTTTAGGGGACCAGAAGTTAGTGACATGATGTAATTGGAGAGTTTGTAAAGTGTCCCATGGAGACCGGGAACATGGATGAACAAAGAGATGGGCATCCGCTTCCTGCTTGGAAAATTTTGAAGGCAAGGATCTGGGGGATTGTAAGAGGAGACAGTTCGGCTGTGAGATCAATCTGTCCTTTCAGCATCTGGTACGCTTAGAAAGCCTAACTCTCCATAGGCCAAATGATCACTACTTAAAGTAGATGGGTTCAAATCAAGTCCATGAGATTTTGTCCAAGATGGTTACCTTCTGGACTGAGGAGCCCCAGTAGAAGTGGCTAAGTGAAGTGTTCCCCTGGGGTCAGGAAGTAAAGCAGGTCAGGCGGAGTCATTGCTGAGTCAGGGAAAGGGAGCAGGCTCTGAACAAAGTGAGAGCCTGCCGTGCTATGACCCTAATCTGGGGAAATCATCATGAGTTGTGGACAAGGGGGCAGATGACCATTTGCCAAAGGAGATTAAGAATTTAGTATATTTAAGTGTGGATTTCAGGTGGTAGATCATAATCAATTCTAAAATACAAGTCTTTTTTAAAAATTTTTTTTAATGTTTTTATTTATTTTTGAGACAGAGAGAGACAGAGCATGAACAGGGGAGGGGCAGAGAGAGAGGGAGACACAGAATCCGAAACAGGCTCCAGGCTCTGAGCAGTCAGCACAGAGCCCGATGCAGGGCTTGAACTCACAGACAGGGAGATCATGACCTGAGCCGAAGTCAGACGTTTAACCGACTGAGCCACCCAGGTGCCCCCTAAAATACAAGTCTTAAGGAATCCACGATGGACTGTGCTGCAGAAACAGATTTATGCTTAAAATAACACCAAAAATCATGTGTTGGAGCATTCTGGCACATTTTGCACTGTCGATATTCTATGCCTGATGCGGCTCTGAAGGCTGTGCAGTGAAAAGAAAGAGGGAAATGTGAGTAAGAAAGCCCTAAGCCATTGGAAACACAATGAAATAGGGCCTTGATTTAATGCCAACAAATAGAGATATTTCAAGTAATGACTTGGCCTTTTGGAAACAGATATTGAGGAGGACTCCAAGGAAACAGTATGGTAGTCTCGACGATACTCCCAAATTGGTAGACTGTCACAAGTCTACCAGTGGCAAGGACACAGCAGAAGTGGCCGTCCTCCCTTGTTCGGTGACAGACCGAAAGCTTGGGAGTGAAAAGCTTGGGATTTATTCCGCAATCAATCAAAGTACTAAACGTGACCCTTTCTCTTCTTTCTAAAAATACCCCTTTGCTTTAATACAGCAAACCCACTGACTACATGAGAAGATAATCCAACTCCGACAGTTGTCAGCAAAACTTGAAAACAGTACTTCGGTTGCTAAAGTGGTATTCAGTTCCAAATCTGAAACCGGGACAATAGGCATCAACACGCACCTTCTTTGGAAGAAAGGGAAAGAATTTAAATTTGAACAAGTGATCTGATCTGTGGTGAACTCTTGCATTACAAACCACATGCCTTCCAATACTTTCAAAACCTACTGTTTCTTTTCTAGACATTATTCTGCCAACCTTAGACCTTCGTCAAATGTCACCACTCTGATTTCTAAAATGATCTTGTTCAGATATAACAAGCCACACCTTCTTGTTTTCAGGCGTTCAAGATTATTTAAACTGTATGAATGGTTGTTTGCAGTAGTACCTGGAAAATCTGAAAAAAAGTGTTCACATCATTTAGAAATTCACCTTGGATTCAACGTTTTGGAAAAAAAGAAGAGGTAATGACATAGGTTCCATATTTGGAGGGTTTTTTTGGTTTACCTCGGGGTTTAATTGAACAGAGGGTCTTTCTAAATCCTAATATTGGGAGTTTCCTATTCTTCTTCTGGTACTAGAAGAGGGTTTGGTTTTTTTTAAAACAGAATTTTTTTTATTAAAATCATATTCTCATTTTCTTCTCACACATTTCTCATTTTTCTGCCAAACTGATTGGAGGTTGCTGGGTTTGAAAAACATGTTTATATTTTCTGACTCCTGGAAGCCACTTTAAAAATGTGTCGATGTTAGAGGCAAATAATATCAACCACCCTTTTTTTTTTAATGTTTATTTTTGAGAGAGAGAGAGAGACAGAGGGCAAACGGGGGGAGGAACAGAGAGAGAGGGAGACACAGAATCCGAAGCAGGCTCCAGGCTCTGAGCTGCCAGCAAAGAGCCCGACACGGGGCTTGAACTCCCGTTGGTGAGATCCTGACCTGAGCCGAAGTCAGACGCTTAACCGACTAAGCCACCCAGGTGCCCCAATATCAACCACATTTTTAAAATTAATGTGGGGCGCCTGGGTGGCTCAGTCGGTTAAGGGTCCAACCTCAGCTCAGGTCACGATCTCGTGGTCCATGAGTTCCAGCCCGGTGTCGGGCTCTGGGCTGATGGCTCAGAGCCTGGAGCCTGCTTCCGATTCTGTGTCTCCCTCTCTGTCTGCCCCTCCCCCGTTCATGCTCTGTCTCTCTCTGTCTCAAAATAAATAAACGTTAAAAAATCTTTTTTTAAATTAATGTAAGAGTGGAGGTAAATGCTGTGTTTATAGGCCCAGATTCTGTTCAGACACGTCTTGCCTTCCTGCCCTGTTTACCAGTTAGATGTGCGGTCGATTAGTGTAGTGCAGCTGTAGAAATACAATCACGCATGAGAGGGATGAAAATGAACTGCAGAATGTGAGGCTGATACGGTGTTTTACCTCTCCAAAGATCAAGCAGGGTACATCAGGCAGGTGAGAGTTGGGAGGTGACCCCAATAGCCAGCTCTCTCCCCGAATCCTTTATAACTAAGGAATGATTGTTTTCTCCAGCATTATGCGCAAATGATAAAAGAAAAATTCAAAAATATAAAAAAAAAGTTTCCATGTGTCAGGTGCCACCTACCTCTGCCTACGGATCTTCATGACGCACATTGAGAACAGCCCGCATATGTCACTAGACAGAGGGGGTTGGAGTTCATAGCACAAATCCCATTGGCAAGGATGTGCTTTAGTGGGTGGAATTCTACCCATCTGATAAACAACATTTGGGTTCACCACAGGGAAGGCTTGGAAAGAGAGAGCCTGTTCACGAAAAGATGCTGACACCTGAGAAGAAGCAGTGAGGAAGCGTGGCAGAACAAAACCCCATTTAACGCTCCGTGATGGCTTCTCCAGCATGAGACCTGGCTGTCCATTGCCATCTTGGAAGAAGTTGTGCGCAGATACTGATATGCCCGGATAAAAGAAAAATAGGCTCATTCTTCAAATAACTTACTTCACTTAAAGTTATCCTTCAAATAAGTTACCATACCTATAGGATTCTGCTGCAGAAAGCCTATAAAAAACAAACTTCAGAGAATGTTAACGTCATTTGGGGTAGACTCTTTCCACAGATGCAACTAGATTAAAATTAATTCCACTTCTGAGTCTGCCTAAAATTTTGCATTCGGCTCAGTGACGTAGCTAACACTTTGAAGTTCATTTCAGCTCCTACAAGTGTATCATATATATATGAAAGCAAGCAATACTTTTTTCAACTGACCTCTTATACAGCAAGCTTGCTAAATTAACTTATAAAGGCTAATAATTTAGCCATAGAAGCTTCTAAATATTTTAGTTTAGGCAGTCATATCACCTAAAATATGATGACAATTGCATTTTTTCCTTCCAATTGTCATACCTCCTTTTTCTTGACTTACTACGTTGGTTAGGCTCTGCAGGGCAGCACTGAAAAGAAGCAAATATTCAGCTAACTTTTCCATTCCTTCAAATCAAAAGGAGAGCCTCAGGGGCGACTGGGTGGCTCAGTCAGTTAAGTGCCTGACTTCAGCTCGGCTCATGATCTCACGGTTCGTGAGTTTGAGCCCCACATCAGGCTCTGTGCTGACAGCTCTGAGCCTGGAGACTGCTTCGGATTCTGAGTCTCTCTCTGTGTCTCTCTCTTTCTCTGCCCCTCCCCCACTTGCACTCTCTTTCCAAATAAATCAATCACTTAAAAAAAAAAAATAAAGGAAAGCCTCAGCATTTCCCATTAAAGGTGATATTTCTAGATTTATTTTGTAGATACCATTTATTAAATTAAGAGTCTTCTTCTATTACTAGCTTATGAAAACTTTTGATCATAATAAGAACTGAATTCTATCATAAGTTTCCTCCATTTATTGATGTAGGCACATGATTATTCTCCTTTATTTATGAAATGTACTCTTTGTTTTTTAATGATAAATCAACTTTGCATTCCTAGAATAAACTGAACTTAATCATGGTGAACCTTTTTTGGGGTATTACTATATTGGGTTTGCTAATATTTTGTTTAGGGTTTTTAATATCTATGCTCATGAGTAAGCTTGGCCTATAAATTTCCTTACTTATAATGCCCTTATGAGTTTTCAGTGTCAGGATTATACACTGGCCACATAAAACAAGTTGGGGGGGGGTGTTCCTTTATTCTCTGGTAGAATTTATCTAAATTGATGTATTTCTTTTTAATTTATGTGATAGGATTCATCAAAGATGACAAATGAATTGGGAGTAGTCTGTGGCAAATTGAATTTTGTTTGTTGATTTGTTTATTTTTTTAATTTCGAACTCAATACCTTTGGGGCACCTGGGTGGCTCAGTTGGTTAAGCGTCTGATTTCAGCTCAGGTCATGATCTCACACTCCGTGAGTTCGAGCCCCACGTTTTCCTCTGTGCTGACAGCTTAGAGCTTAGAGCCTGCTTCAGATTCTATGCCTCCCTCTCTCTCTTCCCTCCCCTGTTTGCTCTCTCTCTTAAAAATAAATAAACATTTAAAAAGTTAAAAAAAAAAAAAGCTCAATATCTTTAACAGTCAAAGAACCATTCCTATTTTTTTTTTCTTGTATCGGTTTTGGTAAGTTTTGTATTTTTAGGAATTTATCAATATTCAAATTTATTATTATAGAGTTGTTCATAATATCCTCTTTTGATTTTTTTAATTTCTGAAGGATCTATTACAATGTCATTTGTTTTTCCATTTTTTATGTTGGCTGTTTGTGCCTTCTTACTGTTTTTCTTGATCATTCTTACTAGATATTTATCTATGTTTTAATCTTTTCAAAAAACTAATTTTTGGCTTTGTTGATTTGTATCTTATGATTGCTTTTAGTTACATTGTTATCTGCTTTTTAAAAATTATTTACTGCCTTCTACTTTTATGGGGTTTAACTTACTGTTTTTAATTTTTTGAGATTGATGTCTGCCTCACTGATTTTCAACCATTCTTCGTTTCTAATACATGTATCATAAGATTTGATATATAGTGTTTTTACCGTCTTTATTTTTTTTAATTTTTTTTTTTTAACGATTATTTATTTTTGAGACAGAGACAGAGCATGAACGGGGGAGGGTCAGAGAGAGAGGTAGACACAGAATCTGAAACAGGCTCCAGGCTCTGAGCAGTCAGCACAGAGCCCGACGCGGGGCTCCAACTCACGGACAGTGAGATCGAGACATGAGCCGAAGTCGGGCGCTTAACCGACTGAGCCACCCAGGCGCCCCTTTACCGTCTTTATTTATACATTTTCCATTTTTTATTGTAATTTTTTTTTCTTGGGACCATAGTTTACCTGGAAATATGCATTTTAATTTCCAAATACATAAAGATTTTGTAGTTATCTTCCTGACTGATTTCTATCTAGCTCAACTGCATTGTAGTTCAATAACGTACTCTGTTTTCATTCCTTTGAAATATTTGAGAGTTGATTTGCAGTCTAATATAATGTGCCTCTTGAAATATCATATTGTTGAAACGTTTGTCATCTGAAAATATTTTTAATGAAAACATTAATCCCTTTACATTGAACACAGCTACTGATACTCATGGTTTAAATGTATTATTTTGCCTTTTTGTTTTCTATTTTTTTTACCTGTTCTTTCTTTTTTCTTTCACACTTTATCTTCATTTCTCACACTTTACCTTCATTTAGATTGATTTTAAATTCTTCCATTTTCCCCCCATATTAGTTTGCAAGTTTTACTTATTTCTACCATTCTTTGTGCACTTAGCCTAGAAATTACAGTGTGCCTTCTTAACATATCAAAGTCTAACATGGTGCTTTTACCACTTTCTGAACAATATAAGCACCTTGGATTATTTTAAGTCACTACCCCCATATTATATGCCATTGTTTTATATTTTAATTCTCTGCGTATTTTAAATTTTATATCATTATTATTACTATTGGATTATACAGTCAATTTCCACTTAGATTTATATATATTTTATAATTTTATTATTCTCATTACTCCTTGTTCTTTTCTGAATCTCCAAGAATTTCTCTGAATTCTATGTAGAATTATTCTTTTTTTCCCTTTCCTCTGAAAAATATCGCTTAGTATGTCCTTTAGTATGTGAGTCTGCTGGTCATAAATCTCTTGGGTTGTTTCTTTGGTTTTTTCCTAAAGATTTTTATCAGCTATGGATAAATCATCTGTCAGCAATTATTTTGCTAATAATACTTTAAAGAAATTATTGTATTGGTTTTGGTTTCTTTTCTTCTTTTTTTTTCTTCTTGGCTTTGGTTGTATTTATCTGTTTTGGTTTGTTTACTTTTTGAGAAATCACTTATCAGCTAATTGTTACTCTTTTGAAGGTAACCAGTGTCTTTTCTTCAGTGACATTTAAGTTTTTCTTCTCAGCTTTAGTTTTCTGATTTTTAACCATGATTTTCTTAGGTTTCCTCTTCATCATAGCTTGGGGTTTTTTGTATCTTAAATATTTGGCTTAATGTCTTTTAGCAGTTTTGGGTAATTATCATCAATTATCTCTGCAATTATTGCTTCTGCCTCATACTTTTTTTTCTTTCCTATTAGACTTTGGTTAAACATATGTTAACTCTTCTCACTGTATTCCCCCATCTCTTACCCTCTCTTCTATATATTCCATTCTTTCCTCTCTCTGAGCATCACTGTCTAAAGTGGCGCTCAGCCTCTAATCCTCTCTGTGTCCTCCCTCTGCAATTACCTAATCCCCCCCCCCCCGGGGAAAATCATCCCTAAACCCTGTCTCTCTGCCCTCCCCACCTCCAGCCCCACTTTTATTTGTCTCTCATACTGTCCATATTTCTCTCTATTTTGTTAAAGTTCTAAAGAGTTCAAGTGAATGTTTAATTTTTATATTTTGTTTAAATTTTCTAGTTTTTCTCAGCAGGAGGATAGGTCTCATATACCTCATCCACCGACACCTCTGCCTAAATATATATGTATATATTTTAAAAAACTGATGCACTGACATTCCCATTGGCTGAATCATCCTCAAAATTTGAGAAGACATCCATATTATGGAAATAGAAAGGTATCTAAACAGTATTTTGGGGGGTTGATATCCTTGGTTTCTTGGGTTATATCTGATACCTACAATGTGAAGAAGCAGAGACAAAGATATCCATATTTCCATAACACTGAAATAAGTGAAATTTGCCTTTAGTGAGTGTCTTTTTGGATTCTCTTTCCCAAGGCCTGTAACTTTTCTCAATGATGTCAGAATAGGGTGGAAAGGATGTCTTGGGGCCTCAAATCAATCATCTTTCTCTGTGCATATAAGGATGTTAATGGTTTAGAATACGAAATGTGGAAAAAGCTTTAGAGTTCAAAAGTACTCGGAGCACAGTTAACAGAGCTTCAAGATATTACAGACTTGTGGGATAATGTTTTGACACATTTTTTTAAATTGTCCCTCAAATTAAAACACACAAGTAACTCCCTAAGTCCATCCCTGAGCAGAAGGGTTGTCCGTCAGCCGCAGGAGCAGGTTTGTGACAATGCTAATCAGGAAATTACAGCAGCCCCCACTTACTGAACACTTACTATAGAAGTAGGAATGTGCTGTATTTTCTACCTACATTATCTTACTTTTTCTTCACTAACACCCAATGACAACTTGCCCAAAGCTATTTATTCAATTGCAAAGTGTCACAGCCAGGATTCAAACCAAAACCACATCATCTCACCTCAGGGTTCATGCTCTACAAATGGGAATGGGATGTAAAGAGTGAAAATGACTATTTCTCCCAAGATACATTTTTTTTTTCCAGAACTTTGACTCTTCATTAGTATTCTTTCTTTTTGTTTATAATTTAACTCATAAATTCAGTAGGCTCAATATTTGTTTAATTGGGGCTTGGTCAAGCAAATAATAACTAGGCCACCACATTCCATGGGCTAATAACTGGCTAATCTTTGGGCAATAAATGATAAGAATGATGTATTGGAAATCAGGATTTATAATGCTAAGGCAGAACTCTTGGGAAAAGAGTACAGATAAGTCTGTGGAGAATTCACAATCAAAGACAATAAAGAAGCCCTTGGTCAAAGAGTAAGCAGGAAAGTAAAGTCAAATATTCACAGTCCACGTCTCCTTTCTCAGTGGTTCCACTGACCCATTGATGCCCCACTTCCTTGGTATTTATTTAGGTATTTTTTGATGTCTGCATCCCCCCATTATTAGGGAACTTCTGGGTAGCTAGAATAAAAATGTATCCCACATTTCGTCTTCACACCATACCAGGCACATGGATACAGTGAATAAATGAGAAAAGAAAATAAGGAAGGTTCTCCAGATACTTGAGGATCATGAAATGGTTCCTATAATAAAATTCTTCTCCTCTTGAGTGGGAGGGGGACTAGAGATTTAAAGCTGGGTTCAATACAGTACCTGGTCGAATACCCTGACATTAAATAAAGTAGCTATTTCTATATTAAAATTAAATAAGAAGCTGTCTTTAATAAGAAAGGAAAGAATAAAATGCACATTTCTGCCAATTATAAAGTTCTCTAAATTAAATTTCCAGTAGCAATTTGTTACTATACCACTGTATTTTCATTTAAAAAATTATTGTGTTTGAAAAGGTGGAGGAAGTTTCTGGAGAAAATGAAGTCTATTATTTGACACAGCTCAGATGGATAGCTGATCATCCACCAAAGTATAGATAACCCTCTATACTTTTTAAAATTTATTTTTATTTTTTAGAGACAAGGGAGAAGAGGGGCAGAGGGAGAGAGAGAGAGAGAGAGAGAGAGAGAGAATCTTAAGCAGTCTCCATGTTCAGCACAAAGTCTGACTCAGGGCTCCATTCCTCTGGGATGGACCCTGGGATCATGACCTGAGCCAAAATCAAGAGTTGGATGCTCAACTAATTGAGCCACCCAGGTGCCCCAACCCTCTATACTTTTCAACTTTGTGCTCTTGACCTGAACTCTGAAAAACATTTCTATTAGCCTGGCCAAACATTCCCACTGCAAGTATTATAGACAGAGTTTCTCCACAAATACAACACATATTCCTGTCTATTTGAACAGCACTTCCTCCCTTGAGAAAACAGTCATCTTTGTATGGATAAATTGATTAGTTAAGCCCATACTGGTCCAATTTTAAAATAGCATGAAGAGCTATGTTTCAACACTCAAAGATGAGGAGTTTCTTACTTAAGTAATGAGATACTTTTCAAAGTAGTGACAATAGCAGAACAAGATAAATATTCTGTGTGAAGTAGAAAGCTACTTCAGCTAATGATTAAAAGGAAAGAAAAAATGAGGACCCAATATTATATAAGGTAAAGGAAAAAACAAAAAGGGAAACCAAGTGTGTGGATTTGAGGGGTTTATGATGTTTGGTGGTTATGCTGATAAATTATCCATATAAATGTCTATATATAAACTCTGTGACTGCAAGGTAGGCCACTGTGTTCAAAATATTTAAAAGGTATTGTGGGTAATTTTTAATCTACATGTAAAATTTACATTTGAATTTAATTTCAATTTAATTGAATTTAATCTACATGTGAATTCCCATTCACGTGGAAGCATGTAATAAGGACAAAATTATCAGAGAACAAATAATCATGGCACTTTCCACCCACTCCATTGGACCCCCTAGGACTCAGTGCTGAGACTAGTCGTAAGTCAAGAACAAGAAGATCCCATTTTATTTTAATTAATATGGGCAAGTTATTGTAGTTTGTCAGATAGAACACTGTGCTGAATCAGGTGTATGAAAAGGTAGTGAAAAGCACAGGTTAAGGAAGAATTGACTAACAGTCAAGCCGAAAGCAGATAAATATTGTGTAATTACAGACCATGCAAAGCTACAGTATCGCACAACTCCAAGGGCACCACTTTCGAAGAACAAAGTGGTGGTGCTTGCCAGAATCATGCAATGGCATTTCCTCTAAGAACTTGCCTGGTGAGGATATATGATATGATCAAGGCTGTAAGTGTTGCATCTGATAAGAGAAAGGATTTGATTAGTGAAAAAGTCAAGAGTTTAATAATTATACGTTCTGTTCAAGACAGACCGGAATATTGTCAGACTGCAATAGCGATTGCTGGTTTGTCCAGTGCAATTGTGGGTCTTGTAATTCTTTTAAGTAGACCACTAAAATTTGTAGCAAACTCTGAAATCGAAAAGAATGAGAACCACTGAACTTAGCAAAGAAATTCCTCAGTGCAGCAAAATCAGTGACCTCTTTGGGTTGAGTGATTTAAGGAAAAGCCAAAGACCCCTCTTCTCAGAATGTCCCCCAGGTCAGTCTACTATGATGCCAGTCCACTCATGGAGGCCTATTTTCAGTTTCAACATTAAAGGATTTGGGGGTAGTACAGGTATTTCTTTCTCTCCATTCTTTATTTATCTCAGTGGTCTTTTTTCAAAAAGAAAGAAGAAAGAAGGAAAGAAAGAAAGAAAGAAAGAAAGAGAAAGAAAGAAAGAAAAGAGTTTGAGAATGACTTACATTTACACAAGAACCTGCACATAGATGTTTATAGCAGCTTTATTCATAATTGCCAAAACTTGGAAACAGCCAAGATGTCATTCAGTAGGTGAGTAGATAATAAACTGTGACAGATCCGGACAGTGGAATATTATTCAGCACTAAAAACATGAGCTATCAAACCATAAGGTGACATGAAAGAGGTTTAACTGGCATTACTAAGTGAAAGAAGCCAATCTGAAAGGGCTACATTCTCTGTTATCCAAACCATTTGACATTCCGGAAAAGGCAAAACTGTGGAGACTGTAAAAAGATCAGTGATTGCCAGGAGGTAGATAGGAGGAAGGATGAATAGGTAGAGCACAGACGACTTTTAGGACAGTGAAAATATGGTACTGTGGTACCGTAAGTCTGTATTCTATAACGATGGATACATGTCATTATCCGTCTGTCCAAATCCTCAAAATAAATAACCCCAAGAATGAACTGTAATGTGAACTATGGACTTGGAGTGATGACAATGTGTCGATGTAGGTTCATCATATACACATTTCAGGCGCATAGGGTAGTGTTTATATACCTTGTCCCTAAGGTCTGTGGCGAATGTGGTCTGGGAACTGTGAGCTTCTGCTTTCTTACGATATAGCGAGTTCTTGGGTTTAGTTTCCAACCTTTTTGTTGTTGTTATTACTGCTGCAAGCACTACTCTATAGTGTCATAACTGAAAAAAAAGTGACAATATTTAACAAAACCATTTATCAAAAAAATGTACATGCAGAGAATCATGGCAACTGCCATTAATTGCCACCTTAGCATTTGATAAGCATCTACCACGTGCATCTATCAAAACCAGACACAGAGCTAGGTGTTTTGCAGTTCTCACAAATATGCATCAAAATATGCATCAACTATGCATCAAAATCCACAGCTTGTACCTGAGGACACCAGGGTACCTAAGCCCCAACACACACAAAAAGAAAAAAACAGCACAGCTAAGATATAACTTTGAGACTCAGTGACCTCAAACTCTGTCAGCTCTTCACTATACCCGGCTGTCTCCCTAAGAGAATTTTGTACATGTGGTTCTCTACTCAATGTTTTGGTTTTTTACAAAAAATAAATTATGGGTAAATACTCATTTGTCAATGCAACTAGACCTTTAATGCACAAAAACACCAACAAACAGAACAGTAAAGACAAAAGAAAACAATGCAAATTATAGCCAGCTCATAGCCATGTACACTAATGAACCCAGAGCACTTTAGACAGACCAGCTGTACCCTGAGCTGGCCAACCATACATCTATGAAGACCGGTGTTGTGTGCTTTCCTTCCTAGGCCGGGCTTCCTCACCGGCAGACAAACAGAAATCAGTAAATAAAAATTCTTTATAGAGTCAAATTCTGGTGACACCCCCAAGGGAGTTACCGGTGAAGGTATACATGAGAGAAAAGAAATAAGTTAAATAAAGATTGGTTTTATAAACCCTCAACTATTCATTATTATTATTTTACAATCTGAATCTTAGTCCCAGTAGTATGTTTGAGCATTTAGTAGACTTTTTTAAGTAAACTCTATGCCAAATCAACATGGCATGTTGGACTCACGACCCCAAGATCAACAGTTGCATGCTCTACGGACTGAGCCAGCCAGGTGCCCCAATAGAGTTTATTTTTTAGAGCGATTTTATTTTCCAGCAAAACTGAGCAGAAAGTACATAGAGTTCCCATACTCTTCCTGTCCGCCAACATTCATAGCCACCCCCACTATCAAGAACATGGACCAGAGTGGTACATAGAGTACTCATATTTTAATAAGTTATACAGTATTTCCATCCTTTCCATAGAATTTGTTGAGTGCTGGTTCATCATGTTCCAACTCCCTGAAAACCAGTTAAGGCATACAGAAATTCTCATATAATCAACATGTAAGATGAATCCAAATAGCTCATCTCCAGCCATTTCAGAAATATCAGAATTGTAGCTGACAGTTGCTGAATGTTTCATTTGTCTGTGCTTTTCTAGCCCTTGAGTTCTAAGAAGTCATTTAATTCTCCTAACAAATAGTGAAAAGTGGGTGAGTATACATATTTTAATCAACTATAAATGTCTCCATTCTCTCCATGGAATTTGTGGCATCCACATATGCAAGCTACATATGCCAGAGGTAGATCAGCTAATGCATCCAGGAAAGGCAGGAAATCAATCTAGACTTATAGAAAAATACAATAGTCATATCTTGGGGGAATAATACAGTTCATACCACATATTATCATGTGTACTTGTGTTTCCTTCCAAATGGCCACATAAAATGGAAAGAGAAATTATTTAAACAAATAGGACAAAATCCATTGGAGATATTGTTCATCGTACTAAAATATACATTATTATGAAGAATCTTGACTCTGCATAAAATAGATTAAAAATGAAAAGTAAACAAGCTAATGCCAGGGATTGTATAACAGATTTTCTTAATGAAATGTGTCTTCCAGAGCTGGCTTATGACAGAATTATCATTAAAGTCCATGATTATGACCTTGGGATATGGCAAATCTTGAAATACCTTCTGAGTCATTCTTTAGAAAGAAAATAATCTGCAATGCCTGGCAGTTAAGTATCCAGCTCTTGACTTGGGCTTGGTCATGATTTCAAGATTCATGAGTTTGAGCCCTGAGTCAGGCTCCATGCTAAGTGTGGAGCCTGCTTGGGATTCTCTGTCTCTCCCTCTCTCTCTGCCCTTCGCCGACTCATGCTATCTCTCAAATAAATAAATAAATTTAAAAACAAACAAAAAAAGAATCTTCATTATCGGGGTATGGTTAAAAATGGTCTGTGGTATGAATTGTAACCTGTCTAAGCATAAGGAATTAAAGAAAAATCTTTTTCAAAATTCTGTAGTCCCTACATGTTGTTTTTGTATCCACTTATTGAGCAAATGCATAGTGACAAAACTCCTAGGACTTTTAGTGCATTCACATTTTATTAATTACAGCTGTGCGCGTGTGTGTGTGTGTGTGTGTGCGTGCTAGGGAAATGGTTAGGGATGTTTTGCATATGTGAGAGAAGAAAAAGAAAGACTCATTTTATCTTGCCAATGCTCACTGCACAGAAGTGTCCGTGGTGGTATCATACCGCTTCACAACTTGAAATGGTCCGTGAGGCACACCTCTGCAAATACTGGTCCATCATGTCCTAGTGCCCTAAAAACTGGTTAAATCGTGTAAAAACTCACATAAACTCAATTTTACAATGAATCCAAGTAGCTTATTCCTGGCCATTTCAGAACCATGAAACTCAGAGCTGACACTTGTTGTGTGTGTTTTCTTTGTCTGTGCTCCTTTGATCACTTGGCTTGTTAGTTCATTTCTTCTTCGCAACAGCCTCATGAGGTGGATGCTCTTATCACTCCCCATGTTACAGATGAGAAAAACAAAAGCCCAGGAAAGTTAAAGTACTTGGCCAGCATCACAAAGGGAAAAAAGTCAGAACCGAGATTCAAACCCAAGTTGTCTATCACCAAAGCCTTCGCTTACAGGATGAATGGGGTTCTAGTTTCATTTGTGGAGGCATAATACTTGATTAGATGAGACTGCCCCACACATTTTAGGACATTAAACATTCCTTCCCTTCTCCCATTAAATGCAACAACTCATAGCCCTCATACGTTATGACGGTTAAAAGTGGTTCCCAATTCCCAGTTTTTCCAAACATGCACTTGGGAGAGGAATTGTCTAGGTTAAAAACACTACAAACCTTATTTTCCAAGCAATAGCACAGCTCTCTGAGCATTTACACATGCACACACACGCACACACACACACACACACACCACGTATACATATACATATTCACGTACTCATACACAGCCAGAATTTGAAGGGGAAATAAAAGTCAATTGAGTCAAACATTTTTCTTCCTCATTTTACTTTCTCAACAAACATTGCCTTTACTCCATCCCCCATGTCTAGATGGCCCAGGCAGGACGAAGGAGAGGAAAGGTACAAAAAAATTTTTAAAAGAACAGAAAATATAAAAAGTAAAGGTGAAGAAAAGAAGTGGGAAGAACAGAAATCAAATAGAAGACAAAAAAATGTTATCTCTACAACCTATTGAGATAGGAACTAACTGCTCACAAGTCACTGAACAAGATAAAAGCAGTCACAAAGCCAAATCCATCAGCTGATGTGACTTGTCTCAAAATATGTTTATATATTTTCGAGAACCATTGAATTTCAGAATGGTGAATTTCAGACCCAGCAAATGACTGTGGTCCAAACGCCCACCAAATGGAAGAAGGCCCCTGACAACTTTTGCGACAGATGGCCATGCAGCCTCTGCCGCATGTCATTTCCAAGAGCAAGGCAGATCATTATCTACTTTTAGAAGGAATCCATGTCTCTTTTGTGTGGTACTAATTGTTAGAAAGTCTTTCTCACTTAGAATAGAAAACGGCTACGCCTCAGCCCCATTTCGACTCTCTGCAACCATATGGAATAAGTTGCATCCTTCTTCCACATGCTACTGCTCCAAAAATTTGAAGCAGTTGTTATGTTGCCCCGAGTCTTCTTTTACCCAAAATCAACATATGCAAAACATACGACATGTCCTCCAAAAACAGGATACCTGGTAGTAGGAGCGTGTCTTCAAAAGGCCTGTCTCATTTCTTTCTCAATAGTACTCTTTCTCTTCCAGAGCTCCAAATCAGCACATCCGGTGTGTGTTTGTTTGGGTGTGCTTTGTGCACTCCATACATGCATATGCATGTAACGATGGATATGTGCACACAAACATAAACGGCACGTGGAGTTTGTGTGTTTGCATGTAAATATATAGACATAGATGTGTGCACACGTGTCAAATCTACATGTTGCTCATCCTTCCTTCGCTCTCAAATGTTTCTTCTTTGCGTGGGTCCAGTTCAGCCCCAATATGTGTGTGTGGGGGAGTTCCCCTAATTCCAGACTGATTGATCCCTCCAGAAATATCAGGGGCAGGGGGGCTTTAGAGCTGTCTTCCCCTCTCTCAAGTCAACTGTGAATGGATGTGTGCACGCTTCTGTCTCCTGTGTTTCCAGCCTTGCGTAATTAGTTAATCCTCAGCTTCCAAAGGGAAAGAAAACACTTAGACACTCCATGTCAGAAGAGCAGAGTAACTCTGAAGCTATGTGATAATGTAAACAAAATTCAGATTCTGTGATAAAATACAAGCCTGATATTAATCTAAATCTATTCTTCTTTTCTATTCTGAGCTTCATTTCCAGTTAGGTATTGCTTCCTCCATACCTCAGTTCGTATATCACTTGTCCATTTCTTAGGCTGTTTTCAGATTTAAAAAATCTACTTTGATATTGCGGGAAATGTCCAAAGGGCCCTGAGTTCAAATCTCTTTTATTTCTCACACTGTTTTTGAGTTTCACAGTTCAGTACTTTAACAAGCCTCAAATGAGAGGGTTGTTTCAAGGTTATGATAACGTAATTGGATCCAAAGTCATTGTCATCATTTCAGCCCACAGACAGTTATTTTGATCTTTCTCCTGGGGGCAGGAGTTGAGTTGGTGGGGGCGGGGGGGACAGCAACTTGCTGTATTTGAAAGGCTTTAATTTCATCCCACTTCTTCATAGCACATGAAAAGTGCCCTCAAATGCCCTCCATAGCTCTTGCTATCTGCCCCTCCCATGACACTTCTTTTTCTACTCTTCTTTGTTAAAATGGAGGTCATAAAGAGAACAGAAAGGTACCAGGGTAGGAAGGATGAGAAGAGAAGTGTCAGGACATGTTCTGAGAGTATTATTTGTATAGGCTCCTGGAGAACCCAGAGGTGGCCCAAACTGGGCATGTGGAGCTCCCTGGGGGTCAGGACAGAGGACTGGGGACCAAGCACTCTTTTCACTTCACCAGGCAATTTTGCTCTGGCCAAGCCCTAAAGAGACCTGGCCACGTCTTTGTTCTTTTAACCCAAACTCTGCATATAAGTCACTGAAACTTTTAAGGGAGTGATGTCAGAGAGCAGCTGAAGATTAATCCAGTTTCTTCCAAAAGAGACAGAGGCAGAATTTTTTCTATCATTGGTAATAGATTTTCAAAGGTAAAGCCCCTACACACCTGTGGTCATTAAGTATGCCTCCTTCCACCAAAAAAAGCAAACAGCAACAACAGCAAAAAACCCTAGTACCTACCTCCTATTCTAACCTGTGTGAGTTCTATGAATGCTTCAAGATCCAACCATTCCACTTCCTCCAACAGGTAAGAAGTGTTTCGTGACATCCTGCTTCCCACCAAGGTGGTCAGAAATCACACTCCATATCTGTTTCCCCCTCACCCTCTGTCACTCGGCCTCATGAATGTTATGCGACTCTCCAGATCCCCACTCTGTTCTGTTGTCACTCAGTGTGTTTTCCCCTGGATTAGAGACATTGGTTTAAATGTCATTGGCTCCCAACTTGTCATGTCTGCCCTGTACTTATTTAAAACAATCTGAAGGCTTCATGCACAAATTCTCTCAACTTCCCTTGCTTCCTATCCACTCATCCTTATCTGCCCTGGAACAGGTACAATTTCAAAATGAGACTTGCCCCTAGTCCTTTCTAATGAATTAAAGAATCCACCTGGGTTTGTAAGCCTATTATCTGTCTCCTCTGGGACTTCACTTTTATCTGATAAGACCTTATCTACTCTCCATCTTTAATCTTACCATCTTCCTGCCTTAGTCTGGAAAACATCCAGCTCTTCTCTAACCTCCAATAAAAGACAGTCTCATCAAGTTACTGACTTATCCCTATTGTTCCCCTATTTGTAAGAAAATTTAAATAAAAGCATTTATTAAAAGATCTTACTTATTTATAAGAAAAAGCATTCACTTACTTATAAGATTTATTTACAAGAAATTTTACCATAAATTATGCTTATGAGAGGCATTGCAATGTAGTGCATACATTTTTCTCAATGAAGAGATGTTGCTTTAAGGGGGCAATAATTGGACTTTGGGGCAAAAAATTCTAAAATATTACAATTGTTTCTGGCCCTCCAAAGCTCAACTCTACTCAACAAAATAGTAATTCTGAGTAATTAATTTATCTCTCTTTAGGGAGTTTTAATTTAATTTTTTCTCCCAAGGAGTGGGGTCCAATAATAAAAAGGAGATTGAGAAATACTGGTGTGGATCCAGACTACCTGAGTTCACATCCTGGACCCACCAATACTCAACTGGTTGTGTGAGCTTTGGCAGGTTACTTAACCTCACTATGCCTCAGTTTTCTTATCTGTAAAATAGGGATATTAGCACACACAGTTGATTTTTTTCCCTTTTTTTATTTTTTAAATTTTACTTAAATCCAAGTTGGTTAGTATATAGTGTAATAATGGGTTCAGGAGTAGAATTTAGTGATTCATCATTTACGTATAACACCCAGTGCTCATCCCAACAAATGCCCTCCTTAATGCCCATCATTCATTTAGTCCTTCCCCCCCACTGACCTCTCCTCCAGCAGCCCGTAGTCTGTTCTTTGTTCTTAAGAGTCTCTTGTGGTTTGCCTCCCTCTCTGTTTTTATCTTATTTTTCCTTCCCTTCCCTTATGTTCATCTGTTTTGCCTCTTAAATTCCACCTATACCGTTGATTTTTTAAAAAGACTACCTGAGGTAATGTACGTAATGCCAGGAATGCAAGCCCGCTCTTTGAGCCAATTCAATCATGTCTACAATAAATTAGCTATGATATCTGGCCCCTGCCTACCTCTCCAAATTCATCTCCTTCCACTCCAGGTCTCACCCCTTCTTTTCCAGCTACATGTGCATTTCCACCAATCCCCCGCACTCCACGCTTGGGCTCAATTTCTGTCTTGGCTCGTTCTGTTTTCTCCACCTGGAATCGCTTCCCCTGGATGTTCTCATGGGTCACTCCCTCACTTGGTTCAGGTTTATGCTTAGATACTATCTCTTTAAAGAGGCATCCCTGATTTATATTCTTATTCATCCCTTTCTCTTCCCTTTTCTCTTTCTAGCATGCATCAGTACCTGACATTGTATTTTTCCTCAGGTTATTTAGTTGTGTACCCCCCACGAGAGTGGAACTATAGAAGCATGGACCCTTCTCTGGTTTAGTGATTCTTGTAGTCTCAGTGCCCAGAACGTTGTGAAAAGGTTGCATATTGCATGATTCCATTTACATGAAATATCCAGAATAGGTAAATCCATAGGCACAGAAAGCAGATCAGACTGCCAGGGACTGGGGGAGGGGAAGTGTGGGGAGTGAAGGCTTAATGAGTCGGGGTGTCCTTTTGAGGTAATGAACATTTTTTGTTGCCTGTACAACATTGTGAATGTATTGGATGGCACTGACTTATTCACTTTAAAATAATTTTATGTTATATGAATTTCACCTCAGTAAAAACAGATTCACTTGAAAATGACCAAAGATCTCTTAACTGGCAAATCTAAAGGATTATTTTTAGAATACATTTGGCTTAATTTCTTAGAAGCCTCTGACCCTGTTGACTGTCTTCTGTTCCCTCCTCCCTGGGATTTCTTGACTACTTTTGTCCAGACTTCCTGTTCTCTATTCTTTCTCATTCTCTTTTTTACTATACACTTCTACCTTCCTTGTATGATTTTCCCAGCTATTTCAGGTCTTGTTCTCTCTGCCACGTTAGAGTAATCTTATAGTAATCTTATGCATACAATACTAAATATATGCTTATGACTCTACAAAGGCCTTGAGCCTTGGCTTCTTTACAAAAATCCAAACCATTTTTTTAATTTTTTTACAAAGCATCTCTAATCAAATATTCATTGGCATATGAAACTCAGCATGACCAACCAAAATTATCATCATCCTCCACAGACTTCTTTCTCCTCTACGCTCCTCATTCTTAGCAATTAGCCTCATTAGGGAATTTGTTATAAATTACTAGTAAGTTCCGGGATTCATTGCAGACTCACTCAATCGGAAACTTTGGCTTTAAGGCCACTAGACCCCTGGGTGATTCTGGTTCAGGCTAAAGTTTGGAAACCACTGGATAAAAATATAATAGCTACCCAGTCACCCAAGTAAAAATCTTGAGTTTCTTCTATACTCCCTGGGGTTATTCCATATTTCTTGTCTCACTCACTGAGAAATTATAATTGATTACTAAACCCTCCTAACCATTGAGTTCTGTTCTCCCACCTCTTGCACCCCCACCCACTTTCACCCTCTTTCTATACTTCTAAAGCCCTCACCATCAGTCTTGGAAATGGGCCCTGGCACAATTTCCATCTTCGGTCTGGGTCTGGAATCCCTTCCTATCCATAAGGTGAATTCATACACAATCATCACCAGCAGAAGCCTTCTCAGCCACCCCCCCCCAATAAATCAGTGGCTTGTTTCACTTTCTTTAATTTTAATATTAATATATTTGCTGCCTCTATTGAACCATGGAGCCTCAAAGTATGATTCTTGGTTCACCTGTATCAGAGTCATCCAATAATCTAATTAAAAATCTAGATTCCTAGATTCTGACCTCAAAATCTCTGAGGGTAAAACATGGCAATCTATAATTTAACAATCCCTCCCCATGAGCTTTTTCATATACAACAAAATTGGGAACAACTATACTAAACTATGAGCGTCAGTTTTTTTGTTTTCCCAAAGCCTAGTACATGATTGGTACTCAATAAATATTTGGTAACAATAATGTGATACACACACACACACACACACTTATATAATCAGCATATATATTTTGTATTTTCAATTCAAGTATAATTAACATATAATGTTATATTGGTTTCGTGTGTACAATGTAGAATATAATCATTAACAATTCTATACATTTCTCAGTGCTCATAAAGATAAGTGTGCTCTTAATCCCTTTATCTTTCACCCATCCCCCACCCTCTCTGTTTTGGCAACTATCAGTTTGTTCTGTTTTTAAAAGTCTTTTTTGTTTCTCTTTTTTTTTCTTTGTTCATTTTGTTTCTTGAATTCCACATATGAAGGAAATGATATAGTATTTGTCTTCCTCTGACAGACCTATTTCATGTAGCATTATACTTCCTAGGTCCATCAATGTTTTGCAAATGGCAAGATTTCATTTTTTTATGGATGAGTAATAGTCATGTGTGTGTGTGTGTGTGTGTGTGTGTGTGTGTATCACATTATTGTTACCCATTCATCTACCAATGGACAGTTGGGCTGCTTCTATATTTCGGCTATTATAAATAATGCTGCCATAAACATAGGGGTGCATATATTGTAGAATTATTGGATCATAAGGTAATTCTATTGTTGATTTTTTGAGGGATTCACATACTGTTTTCCACAGTGGCTGCAACAGTTTGAATGCTCACCAATAGTCCACAAAGGTTCTTTTTTCTTTATATCCTAGCCAACACGTATTATTTCTTGTGTGTTTTTATTTTAGCCATTCTCACAGGTGTAAAGTGATGTCTCATTGTGATTTTAATTTGCATTTCCCTGATGATTAGTGATGTTGAGCATTTTTTTCATGTCTGTTAGCCCTCTGTCTTCTTTAGAAAAATGTCTATTCAAGTCCTTTGTCCATTTTTTAACTTATTTGATTTCTTTTTGGTGTTAATCTCCATATATATTTCAAACCCAGCATGCTTAAGTCTAAACTTCTCTTTTCTCTCAAATTATCCTTGTTCTCCCTGCCTTACCTGTCTGAGTTAGTGAAGCCCTTGTAAGAGTCACCCTGTAGTATTTTCTTTTTTTATCCCCAAATTCATAATTAACAATACCAACAGCTCTATTAGCTTCATATTTGAGTTACAAGTCTTGGGCTCGTTGACAACTTGACTTTTAGGGCATTTTCATTTTCTTTTTTCTGATTATTAGTGCATTTTTTTTTATCCACAGGAGATACTCCATTAATGTCTTCCATTTAAATTTATTAAATTTTTCCTAATCAAAATAAAATAATCTAGAATTAAAATTGGCCAGGGGCCTACAATAGAAGCACAAATGTTGACTTGGTTCTACTCTTCAATGATCAGTGAAAACTGAGGTCCAAGCACGGTATAATCTCTTTTGAGGAAGGTCTTGCTTTCTTTAAACACAGGCTTAACTGGTTGTGATTTACCACCATTAACATAGGAAACGCTTTTCTTTTTTTTATTATTATTTTTTTACATTTATTTATTTATTTTTGAGAAACAGAGTGAGACAAAGTGTGAGCGGGGGAGGGGCAGAGAGAAAAGGAGACACAGAATCCGAAGCAGGCTCCAGGTTCTGAGCAAGCGGTCAGCACAGAGCCTGCTGTGGGGTTCGAACCCACCAACTGTGAGATCATGACCTGAGCCAAAGTCGGACGCTCAACTGTGCCACCCAGGCACCCCAGACCCTTTTCAAGAACAAATGTCTAATGGAATATTACAACAGCTCTCCTTCTCTGGGCCTTAGACACTGAGGCCATTTCTTAACCAGCTTTCAAACACTCTAAAGAAGGAGACATATACCAATGCTTAAATGGCTGCCAGAATTTATAGTCAATTGTCTTCTTTGGAGGAACTGGTCCAAATGGAATGAGATTCTGATTTGTATTTTCAGTCTACCCATGGATTTTGCAATAACTCCAGCCTTAAATTATAATTCAATCTACTCTCTTTTTTTGTGTGTGGATTTTGTTCACAGGTTGGTGATATCCTGTTAAACGCAATTTCTCTTTATCTCCAAAAAAAAGAAAAAAAAAAAGAATTTTGAAGGAAAAAACATAACCATATTAAAACAAGAAAGCAAAATTATTTGTAACATATACTTGGCATTCTTACTTGAATTTCCCAAATGAATAATAATTTCATCCCATATTGTCTTTAAGTAGAATCCATAAATTTATATCTAACTTCAAATTCAGTGATGCATCCATAGATTATCATTATTCTCTGTAAAATATATGTCTAAATATATTTTTTTAAAGCCGTTGTAATTAGAGGTAAGCAGTTGAGTAAAAATCATAAAAGAAAGTAGATGCTAAGTAATTGGAATTTACTTATATAGTCAAGAGCTATTCAAATACCCTGAGAAAGTAATTTTACTGCAAAGCCAGAGAACTAGAACTCGTGCTTCTCAGATTCTATATTTCCACTGGAGAAGTTTAAGGACAGAAATAAAAAGCATGTTTATTAATCTCTACCGATTAACAATGAAGATGATTCAAAGATATTTGCCATGGAAGTAGAATAAAGGTTCAGGTCCCACACTATACACAGCGCTGTTCTGCTGAGCAGTCCATGAACTCGTCTGGGAGAACCTAGTGGCAGGAACTCAGTAAATTTTCAAATTTGGTTGCTGTTAATATAATTATTTTGACAGCAACCAAGTAAAGGACAACCCTCTTCCTACCGATATACCCATTTCACAGAAGAAAAAAATTATTATTATTTTTTTTTACTACACAGGTGGAGTCAGAATGAAAATTAGAACAGTGCCTCCAAAAGCCTCCCAAGGACTACTTGATAACTCAAGGTTTATAGACCGATATCCACTCCAACAAAGTGTGTGCAGATTCTTGAGAAATTTGATCAGTTAAAGCTACCGTTTGGGATGACAGCTAGAAGTATCTTACATAGCCAACCCAGCCATGTATGTTTTCTGCTGGTAATATGGACATTAATACAGCTAAAACAAGAAACAAAAACAAACGAACAAACAAACAAATAGCACCTTTTACCTATTTGAAAGGTCATCTGTTGGATAGTGTGTGTATTCACTTCTATTAAGTGTAGAATTTCTTAATTTCTTTATTTTCTATTTCTTTGTCTTTACACTTTTGTCATTCATATGAACATCAGGTGTCCACACAAGAGAGGAAAAAGAGGAGAGATATATAGCTGTCGGGGGTCACAGAAATTATTGCTAGGTTCCTGAAGATCCATAGTGTTGGGTTTGTAATGTAGTTTAAAACCAACTTCTGTCATCCTAACAGATTCTTATAGACTCACTGGTGGGGGGGGGGGATGGGGAAGAGGCTGAAAGAGGCCTGTAGAGGAGCTTTTTCATGTGTGACGTACCCATAATTATGTCTATTAATAATCAAGTCTGGGGCGCCTGGGTGGCTCCATCGGTTAAGCGTCCGACTTCGGCTCAGGTCATGATCCCGCGGTCCGTGAGTTCGAGCCCCGCGTCGGGCTCTGTGCTGACAGCTCAGAGCCTGGAGCCTGTTTCAGATTCTGTGTCTCCCTCTCTCTGACCCTCCCCCATTCATGCTCGCTCTCTCTCTGTCTCAAAAATAAATAAACGTTAAAAAAAATTTAAAAAAAAATAATCAAGTCAGTACTTTAAACCAAGTCTATCAATCCACTCCTTCTATTACAGGGGACTGGGTCAATGCTTCCTTCCTTTCTTATGTACTCTTCACATTTTATTCTGTATTTTATATCAGCTGGAACTCAAGACTAAGGCAGAGTTAATACAGAACTTTAAGTAGATAAGCCAACACTCTCCTTTAATTTTCTTAACAATTTTCTCTCCTGTTGCAAGTGCTTTATGTTTTGATTTGTATGGACAAACCAGAGACAGAGAGACAGAGGGAGAAAGAAATCATTGTTCTTTGAGCAAATGAATATCGAAGACTCAGGATATTTTTCGAGCAGTGTTTTACAACTGTCAAGATGAAGTAAGGATGTAATAAGTGTTGACTTTTCTACCATGAGTGTGATTAATTCCAGATGCCGTTTGAGGTGGAGATGTTGTTGGACAAGACTTACATCTTGGATATTAAAATATTTCAAAGACTCCTATTTTCATATTTAAAGCAATATTGTAACATAAACCACATATCCACGATATGAGAAATAATTTCTCACTTTATTTTGGAACTTGGATCCCAATTAGTTGCACTATGTTTTATGTTGAAGGTATTCTATTTCAGTGGAGTTTTAAAGCCATTAGGGGCAGAAACAATGTTACCAACTTCAAAGTTTTGGGTCTGTAGTGAGTTCTCGGTGAGCAATGGTTCACTGAACCCAAAATACAGGAAATAAGAATAGCAAGGAAAAATAAAATACTCAACTATACTTCTTGTCCTATTGCCAAAATCATGTTAGTCATCAGACTTCTTATCTGATTTTCAAGGAGAGGGTGCGTTCAGTCTCCCACATGCACCCCCCCACTGCTATCACACAAAAGATCAGCAACCAGATTAGAGACAGTGACTATCATTCAATAGAAAAAGAATTTTAAATGTTTTCTCTAATCTTTACATTCACCTGCAAGGCAAAACTCGTTTTCTTCTTCTTCTTCTTCTTCTTCTTCTTCTTCTTCTTCTTCTTCTTCTTTTTTTAATGGAAGAGTAAACACACAAAATTAACTAACTTACAAGATTATACAGCGAGAGAAGCAGTGCTCTGTGGCATTTAGCCACGTGGACTGTCGTGCCACACAGTCATTTATTCGAGATCCCAATCCTCCTTTTCCACTTCAAGTTCTTTGACCTCTCTAAGCTGTGTTTCTGTGATAAAAAAAAAAAAAAGTGATAGTTCTTTCTTTATTAATGTTTTTAATGTTTGTTCATTTTTGAAAGAGAAGAGACAGTGCAATCAGGGGAGGAGCAGAGAGAGGGAGGCACAGAAACCAAAGCAGGCTCCAAGCTCTGAGCTATCAGCACAGAGCCCAATGCAAAGCTCGGACTCACAAACCATGAGATCATGACCTGAGCCAGAGTTGGATGCTTAACGGAATGACTCACCCAGGCACCCCAACAAAGTGATAGTTCTAACTGTATCTTCCCGACTGTGTTGTTTGGAAATTAAGTGAGATGCTCAATGGAAAGAGACTAGTAAAGTGTTTGGAACATATTGGGTACACACGCATGCACTCAGGCATGCTCAAGCCAAAGCCTGTGTTTCCAATCATGCTTGTTCTCAGAAATTTATTTCCCATCAGGTATTATACGTCTCTTCACTTCTGTGATTCTGTTAATTTTTTTAACGTTTTTTTTAATTATTATTTATTTTTGAGACAAAGAGAGACAAAGCATGAACGGGGGAGGGTCAGAGAGAGGGAGACACAGAATCCGAAACAGGCTCCAGGCTCTGAGCTGTCAGCACGGAGCCCGACGTGGGGCTCGAACCCACAGACCGCGAGATCACGACCTGAGCCGAAGTCGGCCGCTCAACCGACTGAGCCACCCAGGCGCCCCTGTGATTCTGTTAATTTATCTGCCTTTCACCATCCAACTAATATTTCTTTTCTCAGACCACAATATGAGCCAAAATAACTATATTGTCATTCATCTCTCAACGTTAAGGAAAATTTCTTCAAAAATTATCATGCAGCCCCAAACTAAGCGAGGTCCCCATAGAATCCAGTATATTATTCTCTCATATTATTTATTATGTACTATAGATGTGCCTACCTGTCCACGTCCACGTCCAGTGTGAGATCCCAGACAAGCACTATGCCCTTTACTTAATATCCCTCAACACCCAACACAGGCCCTGAGTCATAAAACATAATAAATATTGGAAAGGTGGATGAATCACAGCAGGGAGGAAATGGCTGAGGTACCAAGGCTGTCATCCATGTGGACATCCCAAATCTGAGTGAGCAGCTGCTGAATAAAAAGGAGAATTGGGGATTCAAGAAACATCTTACTGTAGCTGCACTTATCTAGTTCTCTGCTTCGGGGCAAGGTGCTAATTTAGAGACCAAATGCTACAGGAATGCGTAAGTATGGAGAATTCAGAATTTGTCCTTCTTGGGGTGCCTGGATGACTCAGTGGGTTAAGTGTCCAACTCGATTTCAGATCAGGTCATGATTTCACAGTTCATGAGATTGAGCCCTGTGTTGGGCTCTGTGTTGACAGCACAGAGTCTGCTTGGGATTCTCTCTCCCTCTCTCTCTGCCCCTCCCTCCCAGTCTCTCTCTCCCTCTCTCTCTCTCTCTCTCTCTCTGTCTCAATAAATAAATTTTTAAAACCTTAAAAAATAATAATTTGTCCTTCTTCCCTTTCCAAGTCTTTGGGAGCCTAAATTTATCTCAAAGCAAAGAGTCTATACCCCTCCTGACACTAGAGTAGTAAGTGGTAACACCAGCCACCGATCACTCAAAGCTCATGGGAGAACAGTGCTTCTGGGAAATTCTTCTCAAACTTTATGGACAATGTTTATAGCAGGTGATGTTAAAACGCAGTTTCACTCTGTTTGGGAGGGAATTTCCCAAAAACTATGAGCAGCGTTCCAGAACCACAAAAATAAGAGGTATTTTATTCTAGACCAGCGTGTCTCAGCTTTGGCTGTACATTATAAAGACCTGGGAAGCTTCTTAAAAACACAAGACCAGACCAGCTGCCATTGTTGTCGCCACCCCCATCAGTCCATCAAAATCTGGGGGGACATCTTTAGAATGATTCTTTAAAAAATTTTTTTTTAACATTTATTCATTTTTGAGAGAGAGAGAGACAGAACATGAGCGGGGAAGGGGAGGAGAGACAGGGAGACACAGAATCCGAAGCAGGCTCCGGGCTCTGAGATGTCAGCACAGAGCCCAATGTGGGGCTCAAACCCACCAACCGTGAGATCATGACCTGAGCCGAAGTCGGGCGCTCAACCGAATGAGCCACCCAAGCGCCCCTTTAGAATGATTCTTACGCAAAGCCTGGGTGGGGTCTACCAGGGCTATTCCAACTCCGATCCCACCGCTGGTCCAATCTGCAAAGCTCTCGATCCTGATCCGTGACAAGATGAGTACTGAAACCCAGAGTAAGTATGCGTTTAGCAGCTTTTACAGCAATGTGACAAGTCACCTTTATGTCTGGTGAACTTAATAATAAAAATCAATGGAGCCAATTTAAAGATCCATTGACTTATAAAGAAACATTCTGAGACCCACTTGAGAAAAACTTCTGAATAATTAAACATCCACCTCTGGCACGGAGATTATGGCACCTTCTTTAAGCTGTTAACGTCTCAAAGCTGAACCACTAAGGTCAGTGATTATTTGCTGGGGCAAATCATTCAGAGACCTGGGGACAACAGGGTTAATGAGCAGGCATGGGGTAGGTGGGGTTACAAACCAGGAACACATGCCCTCCAAGTTTTCTTTCCCTTTAATTGCCCTGAAAACACACACACACACACACACACACACACACACACACTCACCGAACACGGAAGGTGCGAGCTGAATGAAGTTTTCTGGGTAACGGCTTGAAATGTTTTCCTTATGAGAAGTGGTGTTGAGTTACAGCGTGCAGCCGGGCGAGCTGGGAGGAGAGGAGTGGCCGTCCCAGCCCGGCCCCCACCTTTTCTCGGGCTTATACGAAGGTGGATGTGGGCTCAGGGAGACAAGTGATATGTTGAATTGTCTGGTGGCTGCAGTCAACTGTTCCCAGGGTGACCTGAGGGCAGTGTTTAGCACAGTGTAGCCAGGGGCCAGCCAAGCAGGCAGCGATGCTCTGCTGTGAAATGCCACGCAGGCAGAGACTGACAAGCACTAGGAGCTGAGCTTTCCCCCCTTGGACTGCTGTTTCCTGCTGTTTTCAGGGGAGGGGGTGCTTTCTGGCCACGCTGCTGCTACTTGAGCTCTCTCTCCACTCAAGGTAAGCAGGCTCAAAGGGAGGGAAGGCTGCAAGGGGAGCCTTTGCACCATGAACAAGATTCGAAAGTTTTTCCGAGGAAGTGGGCGAGTCCTGGCATTTATATTTGTTGCTTCTGTCATCTGGCTGCTCTTTGACATGGCAGCTCTCCGCCTGTCATTCAGCGAGATCAACACTCGGGTCCTCAAGGAAGACATCGTCAGGAGGGAGAGGATGGGATTCAGAGTTCAGCCAGACCAGATGAAGATCCTTTACAGTAGCATGAAAGAAATGAAGCCCCCACTGAGGGGACATGGGAAGGGCGTGTGGGGCAAAGAGAACTTTAGAAAAACTGAGAAGAGTATGGTCAAGGTTGAGGATGAGTTGGACCAAAACCAGAGGGAAAGAAAAACGCCGAACGCCCTGGGAAGGGGCAAGGTTGGCCCTTTGTGGCATCCTGCGTATTTCCAGAGCCTTCCAGTGACTTTCACCAAGCAGAAGACAGAGAAGCAGGACCTCGAGCCTGAAGCCTACTCTCGCCACATGGCAAAGCAAGGGGGCACTCGGGGGGCTCAGAAAACCCCGTTCACAGCAGCAAGAGAAACTCAATTGGTAGAAATATCTGTACATGCACGACCTGTCAGTATAAACCAGGAGACCCTGAAGAGTCATAGTCTCAGCAGTGACACATCAAAACAAGCAGCCGAGAGAAACCCAAATGTGACCATCGGGCCTAATACTGACAGATCAAAGCAGCAATCACAGGCAGTAGCAAATGAGAGGGCACACCCTGCCGGCCCACTCGTGCCAAAACCCAGGGAAGCCGTAGCCTTAAATAAAACTGAGACTCAGAGCAAAGAACTAGACTCAAATAAACACAAAGCCAACAAGAACCTTCCCTTTTCCAAGTTGGTTGCCAATTCAAATCGCTCAAAGAAGCAATATATTAATGAAACACAGTTGGGGGGCTTGCCAAAGGACGATCGAGCCAAAGTGGCTGGTGGGAAGAAATTCAATTTCTCTGAAAGCCACGTTGTGATTATAACCAAGGAGGAGGAGCTAAGGACAGACTCCAAGGAGGCCCCCAATCCTAAAAACAAAACTGTACTCCCTCTTGTATTGGGTGAAAGCCAAGGGAAACACATTTCCAGGAATAGAAGTGAGGCATCTCTCTCTCCACTTGCTCTACAGAGAGCGACAGTATCTCAAACCCATCAAGCCTTAGCTGAGGGGCCAGAGCGAGCAAGAGTCAACTTGACTGCCAAGGCCCAACCTGCAGAAGTCGACCAAAACCATACAAAAGCCTTTTTACCTGAAGAACATGGAATGCACCATGTGTTAAGAATTGACCTGACACTTTCTCCAAGGGACCCGAAAGCTCCAGGCCAATTTGGACGTCCTGTAGTTGTCCCCCGGGGCAAAGAGAAGGAGGCGGAAAGACGATGGAAGGAAGGAAACTTCAACGTCTACCTCAGTGATTTGATTCCAGTGGACAGAGCCATCGAAGACACAAGACCTGCTGGGTAAGATCCGTTTCTCTTCTCTTTCCTCGACCCAAAGTATTTTGGCTCTTATGTAGAGAATATATATTTCTAGACAATTTTGCATGAGTCTCGGTCACCTAGAGAATTAAAGCAACATGAATCATTAGACACAGTCCAAATAGTCTACCATCCACAGAGAGAATAATTCTGATATACCACACCCGCGGTGTCCTCTCTCTACACTTAACTTCTCTGAGACTTTGGCTCCCACCTCTGTTAGCTCATGTTCCATTCCTTCCTGCTACTGAAAACCTATTAGACTTATTAGATGAACTTAATTCCTAATAAGGTATCTATGAATGATAGAGCTTAAAATGCAATTCCATTAAAATAGTGACAACGAAGTGAATTCCCAATTTCAGAACTTATACATGATTAGCGGGTTTGTCAGGAATGTATTTGGGAAATGAGCATAGAGAAGGTGCCTTCCAGGCCTCCCTGGAATTATATCTTAACCAGGAGAATTCTGCCTAACCGTGACTAATGATCACCAGAATAGCAAGTGAAGAAATGACTTTACTCCCTAAAACTTAATATCCTTTGTAGGTGGGATGATAGACATTTTGGGAGTTCATTTCTACAGGAAAAATAATGTCGGAAAAAGTCAATTGGTCAATAACTTACAACACGTGCAGGGTGTACAAGTGCCTATTCCCAACCACTTAAATGTTTAGAATTTCACCATTTACAAAGAGCCTGCATACCCATCACGTGAACTTCATAAGAGACCTAGAAAGGAGCCGGCAGTTGTTATGGGTTCAAGGTAATAGAGGACACTCAGAAATCATAGCACTTCCCCAGGATAGCACAACTCTGAAGCTTCCCGATGAGGCTTCGCCAACCAATTCTTCAATGAACTAAATTCCTCTAACTACATCAACGGGAGGTGGATCAAATCACAAAATATCTCCTCTGATTCAAACGCATTTTGGTTCCTGGTCCCTTTTGGCCCATTCATAAATGAAAGTACGTTGTAGGCGTATGTTCGCTCTCCATCAATACCGTTAATACAGTTAACTGACACTACAGATCCGTGAATGCCTGGATATGCAATCCCTGAGCCACACAATGTTTGCCTAAAGGTCGGAATTAGGGAACGTCAAGACTCAGACTTAGCACCAGTGGTATGTAAACAGTGGCCTTGTTTATCCTTGGTGGAAAACTCTTGTTTATGACCGAGATAGTCAGCATTCCTAGGAGGAAGGCAGACAGAGATGTGCCTGTCATGTTAGTAAGAGGAGCCTCTTCAGCTAAGGGAAGCCCTTGTCAGCTCTCTGAGCAACTGGCAAGTAGCTTTCAGCCAAGCACCAACGCCTGCTGAGACCAAGCACTGTGCCCCACCCCCCACGTCCCTCACCCTGGGGGGCTCACAACCTGGAGGAGAACACAAACATGCCCAAACTAAACATGGTAAAAGTGAAGCCCTGGGAAGTTATATTGTCCGTGGGCAGAGAGCAGTAAATTTAAAGAAGTTATTAAAATCCGTTCCCGAAATTATGCTGTGCTCTTTATCGCTTATCTCTTGCCGATTACCGCCCCCCCACTCCCCCCCCCCCCCGCCCAAAAGGATCCTAAAAATTATGTTGGACCAGCTCTGATCTGAAATCCTGGATATCACATATCACACATTTATTTTATGTATGCACACATAAATTTGCCAGCTTTGAACACGAAATGCCAGAGAGGGAAGCAGTAGGCAAAGCGGCTTCAGTTTTACCTCCCTACCGTGGTCTGGCAGACTGCTATGGAGCATGGGGAAGAGTCAGGCAGCGCCCAGGAGCACGGACCCCATTTCCCAACCAGAGAAAGGGCAATCGTGTGAGGGCCAACAGCAAGTAATAATGATGTTATCAGCCATGCGGTTTATTGAGGGCTCAGTGGTGCCCAGCACCTCGTAGCTTCTGCAAATTGGTCTGTGGCAGATGAAGTTCGTGGAAACATCATAGTCAGGCTCTGTCTTCTGAAGGAGGCTGTCCCAACTGGGGAGGAACTGACACGTAGGCTTGACAGGATGAGTCAGGCAGCATGTGGCCAGGCCCCCTCCCTCTTGTCACACAACCCACCTTGGCTAAACATAGGCGCTCTTGGCCAGCTGCCTCCCTCGTGCTCTATGCCAGCAGGGTGGAGGGGACGGTGTAGCCACAAGGGATCCTAGGTATAGGGCCCACCGGACTATTTACAGCCCTTGTGTGCCGCTCTTCCTTGAAAGAGGATACATTATTTTGCTTTTCTTTTACCCAAACATCCTGCCTACAAATATATGCAAATTATGTATTCATATGGATACAGTTGGAAGAAAATACAAATGAAAACCATTTGACTCATCAGGCTGCCGTGATCTGTGGCCTTCTGACTTCGAATTTATTTATTTTCAGCCTTGCTCAAAAAGTTTGTGAAATGGTTTACAAGAATGCACACAAGAAGAGTTTTGGAGCTAATGCATTTTAAAGTCAGTGTGAGGGGGAAATTGTTATAGAATATAGCAAGAAAATATGTGTGTGTGTATGAGAGAGACAGAGACAGACACAGAGAGAGATCTGTTAAGAATACAGGTGGACAGGAGGGCTTGCCTTAAAAGTAGCTACAGTAGCCCCCCACTAAAACCCTTCAATGTTAAGAATTCTGGGGGATATCTCCCCCACTGTTCTTGATATTTCCAAAAATCCACTGCTATGGAATGATTAACACAATAACTGGCATATCATAACTGCCTACTGAATGCACACTGAACCAAGAGAAAGGGGTAAAGACCATAGATTTGCTAGTATGTTCATTTGGATTCAATTCCCCTGAATAAAGATATTAACCAGTTACCAGCTAATAACTTCTTCAGGATGATTTAACTGATATGCTAGGAGGGACGACGTTGGCCCTGACAAAGACAGGAGACAGGCAGGATGCCCAGGACGCTTTCACCTGCTCTAGTTCCAAAATCAAACTCTCTTCTCCAAAACTGCCCTGCCCTCCTTTTCTCCTGAGTCCCAGAGAACCATTTCTAAGCTGTTGAGATGCAGTCGTGGCTTTTTCCAAAAGCCCAAGGGCTCCTGTCTGTCATCAGCATTGTTCTCACTCTCCTTTTCAGTGCCACCCAAGTCTCTATCCCTTGCAGTGTGGCTATAGCTTTCTGCATGTGACATTGTCTCTTCTGTGGGCCCTTAGCATTAAGAAAGTATCTCATTACCCTTGCCTGCCTATGATGCTCGTACCATCTACTGATGTTCCTTTTCACTGGCGCCTTCTCCCAGACCCCCACCTTGCGGACCTTAGTCTGACATCACTTTTCTCCTGCACACCTTAGTCTGACATCGCTCAAAATCCGACTGTAGTTTATTTCCTCCTAGACCATAAATCGACTCCGACCTCTAAATTCCAATGACCTTTTATGTGCTCACATTTACTGAACCACTCCTTGTTGTGTGCTCTTTCTTCACTGGAGCCTCAAGAATCCGTTTTGTCTTCTCACTGAAAGTGTAAGCTTCTGAAAGAGACTCTGTCTCTTCCTTCATTTTCTACCCCCTTAGCATCGAGCAACATGGTTTTAAAAGGTATGTTTCTCAGAAACGATTTTTGAAAATTGGTCCTATCTTAAAACCGTACATGAGAGGTAGCTATTCAACTACGGCATGCAAGACATCTTTTTATAAATTAACAATGACTACCTAATTTTTCATTTTGAATAGACTATGTTAGTATCTGGTTTAAGGTAAATACATCCTGTTCTAACACTATGATCTATCCGTTGATCTATTTTATCTATTCATTATTCTTTAGTTCATAGTTTCGTTGTTTGGTTTCTCATTTCAGTGTTTTGACTTTCAAGGGAGGAAAAAAAATCTCCTTATTTTATTGACAATGATGCTTTATGTCAGTAAGTAAAGTATAATTTCATTTTTTTGCCCAGAAGTTTTGCCTGTAAAATACTCTTCAAATAAAAAATTGTTGATAGTCATTTTAAAGTTCCACATGTAACTTTTTCTTCTTCATAAAAAGCTAATCCTTACGGTTCTTGCTCTTAGTTACTGAAGTTTGTTTCAGTCAGCAACAATCAATACACACAGATTTTGCTAAAACGTGGCTCTGTCCATGGAAAGTGTAGGGCCATGCTACAGAGAGAAGTCTGTCTTCTGGCCTGCAGCTATATAGTTAGGATGAAAGTCCAAAAATGAACTTATTTTCAGAGTGCACTTCCGGAATCTGTTTTAGAGGAAAATGACTCAAGAAGGTTTTTGCTGCCAGCATTTGGTTTTTAAAGTACAATAAGAATTACAGCATGCTGTTCTACGACTGCTGCGTCGTCATGAGGTTACTCGATTGCTTAATTTAATGCTTTGCTTTTCCTACAGAACTCTGGCAAGCCCCTCTATAAAGCAATTAAAACCAGTCTTTACTCTCTTAGCCCAGTCCTGGGATTGTCAACCAATAATTTGATTCCTTCCTACACAGCTATGGAGAGTTTTCTTTTGGCTCATACGAAAAGCAAACGATAGCACCAGGCGTTTGCCACAAACCAGTCTAAATTACTGAGGGGAAAGAAAAACCTTTCTAGAACCCTAATTTCCACCCCTTCCTCCCCTCTCAATCCTACTGAGGTCAAAAACCGTAACTAATAAATTACTGGAGGAAGAGGAACGATCGGGAGGGAAAAAAAAATAAAAACTGACCACACATCTTTCCAAGGATTGGGCTCCTACAAGTTCATCAGGCTGGGAAAAAAAGAGAAACTTTAAAGTTAAATAAAGTTCAAATGCTTTATTTTTACATAGGATAGATATTTTAATTGATGAAATGAGACCACTCTTGTGACGAACAGTGATCAGGGAATATTATCTAGAATTGACTGGTGATGCTGTAGGATCTCCCTGGAAAATGAAACAGGAGTGGGAAAGAAAAATCTGACAAGGTGATTTAAAAGGGTTATTTCTGGTGCTTTGGAGTGTGTGTGTGTGTGTGTGTGTGTGTGCGTGTATGCTCATTTGTGTGCCTTTGCGTGTTTGTATGTGCTATTTCATGCGGAGAGCAGGAAACAAAAAGCAAAAATTGCTTAAAAGGTACAGACTAGACCATAGCGTGACAAAGGTTAAATGGGGCCAAAAGATGACACAGAACATTTCCATACTCTCCTTTATCACACCCTCCCCATCACGTAAGAGTAATAAGGAGAAAGATGATCAGAGGACCTAAAACACATTTCTGCTACTAGCTCAGAGAGAAGGAAACAGCTAAACCATGCCTCATTAATGTAAAACTGAGAAAACTGTTGCAGCAGATCGGGGACTTTTTCTCCCAAACACTGCCAGAGACTTAGAAATATTTCTGGGAGAGAATAATTAGTAAATGCAGGAATCCGAAACTATTTACATGTCTCTTTTACACATCTAATCCATGTGCCTAATATAACCTAATTTTATCAAACTCTTGCTGCTCTTGTCTCAGAAAATAAGTGCCTGTTGGGCTGTTCTGGGAGATCCATTCAGAGCAGAGCCTCTCAAGAATGAAACGTTGTTCACTCGAGGGTCAGAAAGTTGGGGGAAAATGACAGTGTTTAGAAGCTCTATTTTGTTGTTTGCTCCAAAGTGAAAGAGGCTTTGCAGAGTCCCCTCTATGTTTAAAAAAAATCTCTGTTATTCCAAATGAAAGTATCTTCCAAATGGGCTCCACTTCTAAAATGTTATGTGTGGACACGTGTGAGAAGGAGCAGTATTTACGAGGGCCTTTCTGACTTGCCTCCTCTTATCTGATCCTTAAGACCATTCTCCAAGGCAGGTGCTATCATCGTCCCAGCTCTGCCGATGGAGAAACAGGACCTAGAAGAGGCACCTGAGATCTGAGACGGCAGCAGATAATTCCCCGGGGGCAGTCCCTTTCTTTTATGTTCTGGGCAGTGATGTGCGTGCGTGCGTGTGTGTGTGTGTGTAGATTTTCTAAATGTGTGTGTGTGCATGCTTTTATTCTAACCAATCCTCACAGCAGCGCTATGAAAGATATCCTCCCTCTCGTATGATTTACAGATGAGAAAAATGAGGCTGAGGCTCTAAAGGAACAAATGATATATCTCTTGTCCCTGCAAGCCAACAGCCGAGCTGAGATTCAAAAGAAAATTTCCTGACAGCTAATTCTAGTGGTCTTTCCATAAAGATACAGCTCCTCCTTCTTTTGCTTCCTTATAATCCTATAACTTTGACAGAAATAAAGACATCTCTATTTCTCTTCCTTACACGTGGGTCAGAGGTGTAGGAAAGGAATTAGTTTTGCATGTCAGGTACCTCTTCAGAGAGAAAATTTGTAGGAAATTATTTTCTGCACAGCACTAAGCAAAGGTGAGTCCAACACTGCCAACAGCCTCAGCAGTGAACATCCCTAGGCTCCTGCTATGTGATCTGACATCTGAACATGGCCCCTGCCTCCAAGGTGCATACAGCAAAACGTTATGTGGGAGCACTGGGTACTCCTGGAGTAAGGAAGAGAGAGGCCAAACCCGGCCTGAGAGAGGACAGAGGTGTTTGAAATGTGACCTAAAGGGGTAGGAAGTTGGAGAAGTGGGGGAAAGATATTTTTAAAAAATGATCCATTAAGAAACTGAGGGAAATCTGACATGGGGTGGGAGAGGGCCGTGGAAATGAGACCACAGAAGATCAGCCAAATCCAGATCACTCAGGATCTTGTTAAGGTTCTTCTAAGGGCCAGCAAGAAAAGGTGGGAGGGGTTAAAGCCATAGTAATAGGAATTTAATTTCCCTTTTCTGAAGGGTCTCATGACCCAGAAGGAATCACTTATGGGTGAATGAGGCTAACGCGGTATAGAGAATCACAGAACGTGAGTACTGGATGAAGTCCATCTAATCCAGTCCCTTATGTGACAGAGAAGTCTGAGAAGGGAAGTGACTTGCTCAAGGTCACACACCATAGGAGAGACAGAGATACCTACCCCCAAGGTGCCCTGACCTCCACCCAGAACTGTTTCTGCCACATTACCCCACCCCCGCTCTTCGCCCTTTCATCCCAGTCTCACTCTGACAGCTGCCTGCTCAAAATAGACTATTGTTAAAGTGGTGCATGTGGATCCTGAGTCCAGTGGCTTTGATGGATATACGGTTACTTCAGGAGCCACAGCCTCAGCTGGCAAAAGCCTTTGGAGTAGAGGTGGTGAGCGTGACTGAAATCTTATAAATTAGTTGGGCAATTCTGACCGAATGCCAAGGTAGTCTACCCTAGAAAGAACAAAACATATAAAAGTAAACTTTTTATGTAACTATGCCCTGTGGTCAGGGAGAGGAAAAGAAGCCCCAATACAGCTAAGTTCTCATAGAAAAGAATAGAATACTGGACAGAGCTCCTCAGCTGAATGCCCGATTCTCCTTCTGATCCTCCCGAAGATAGCAGAGCTTGGGGAGTGAAGGCCCCTGAAGGCTCACCTCCAGGCACTAGTTGAATTGCAAATCAAAGTTGAGAAACATTCTCCTCCACCTTCTGTTCAAACCTGAGAAGACTGAGACTTGACCCACATAGTGCATTTTGATGGTTTTGGAATAAAATGAAAAATTCATAAAAATAAGAGAATGTTATCGTTCCCCCCATCTTATGATTTGAAACCTTCTTTATTGGAGAGACTACATTCAAATCAGGTGAGTGGCTGAGCATTCAGCCTCACAAGCCAAGAAGGCAAAACGCATCACTGTTCTGAGTCTCTTGATAAACGATGAGCCCTTGATAGAGCTGAATTAAAGGTTGGCCTGAGAAAAGGTCAATATACCCAGTCAAAATGGGTGTGTTTGCATTGTAGGTAATCACAGGTCCTCACGCGGGTTTTGACTATGGAACTTACACGGTATTTTTATATCCATTATCACATCAAATCTTCTCAGACATTCTGCGATGCAGGCACTGTGATCTTCACCCTAAAAGTGAAGAAACTGAGGGTCCGCACAGTTACACGACTTACTGATGGTCACGCAGTCAATAAGTGTCAGAAAGGAATCAAAACTCAGTCCCTCGTCATCTTTCCCAAGTCTAGACAAAGTCCAGAAAGCTGTCCCACGACGGTACTCCCCATTTGTACTAAGTACTTAGATTGGCTGCCATAATGTGAGTCTAGGCTTCCCCCAAACAATACAGATTGGGTTCATTTTTAGGTGCAGCATGAAATCTGTGGACTCTAAACACCTAATTTGTGTAACGGATGAGCATATGGAAGAAAGATGTGACTCCCTAACCTCAAAAAACATTACCAACCCAGAAATATCTTGCATTTAAATAAGGCTTGACTTGGGCTTCAGCCCCTCCCTTCAGTACAGCAGAAAGGTTTCCAACAGCCACATTGGAAGAAAGGAAATTTGTTTTAGTTGGGTCAGCTTTGAAATAGTTTTTACAGACTGCAGAAACTAGATGACTGTACATAAGAAAGGGAGCGAGAGTTAACATGGAAAGTCTTAGTGGCCTGCTGGTTTTTCTGGACACCTGGAAACACGTTTAACCTGCTGAGTTGTGCAGGAAACCAGGTACCTATAAATGCTAGAGTGCCCTGATATCCCAGCCACCTGAAGCAAGGCACGCTCTGCAACTTTGTACTTCAAACCTCTTTCACCTCCTTCTGTGCCCCTTTTCCCCATCCTTTCATGCTCCCCCTTTTTCCGGCACCAGTATGGCCTGTGCAATATTACCTTCTTTGAATGGATTCCGTCCATGCATCTGGAATATGTATCTGTCAATAATTGGCACAGGTCCTACTTATTTCTTAGGAAACTGGCATCTAGTAGAATCCTTCAGGACCCACCCATGTGGATGCCTAATGGTGAAACTAAGGAACCATGATAGGATAGGGTAAATGGAAGCTCAGATATTTGGCCAGGGGAGGCGCTTTCCCCGAATCTCCCAAATCTCTGAGAGCTGATTCTACCTCCAGTTTCAAACTGTCTAGCATTATGACACATCTTAGAACTTCCTTCTAAAAGAGACATAAAAAAATCTACTGATTTATTATCCAAGAAGATTCATCCGTTAGCCTGCTTGTTTACCTCCCCAATGTATTCTCATTTGTAGCTAGAGTTTCTAATGTCACCCAAATTTTAACAATGAAGAAACTCTCAGGACTTCCCAGTGGAGGCTTTTTGGTTCAGATGGCCCAGGCAGAACTTGGGCAGCTGACCCTTCCTTTTTAGAATTTTTTTTTTTCTCAGCACCAAATGTTATAAGGAACGTTTAAGTGTGAAACGCATTTTACATCCACTTGCGTTATAAAATCAGAAATGAGGAAGTCACAGGAAGTCACCGACGTCTTCTGTAGGCTTCCTTTCGCTCAGACTATTACACTCCTCTTAGCTTTACTTCCTCTCTCCCAGCCTAGAGCCCACAATGGCACATTTATCTATTTTATAACAGTATCCTCAAAATCCGCTACCACTTTTCTACCTCATTTTCTCTGATGACCTCTGGATTTGGATTAATTCAGCAATTTGCTTTTATCTTCTCCTACCCCGGGGGCTGACCGACCCTGGTGGAGCAAATCGCACCGGGTATTTTCACTAGAGGTTTGAAATCTCCCAATTCAGGAGTATACTCAACGCTCCTCAAAAATCCTTTTAGGTGTAGTTAGGCAGGACTCCTTCCCTTTATTCATAGTGTCTCAATATTCTCTCTTCTTCTCAACACCCTACCCTATTACATTAACAAATAACCCTTTCTCCAACATGAGCTACAAATTCTTTCAACTTCTCATCCCATGTGCATAAACTCATCTATATACATTACCATGTTTTTTCTTCCTATCTCAGAGAAAAATACCTCTTCTTCCACCATTAATCTTTTGATTTAAGCTCCATGCCATCTCCGTTTTTTTCCATCCATCCATTTAATGTATATTTATCAAATATTAATTACGTGCAACTATGCTACAAGCTTGTGGCGTTGTAGTAAGCAGGAAATTCTAGATGCAGAAGACATGAAATAAAATCAATAAATTAATGCTGTGGCCTCCAAACCTGTGAAACCACATGTTTCTGTTGTTTTAAGCCAGAAGGTTCATCATGGGCAGTCACAGGAAACTAAGAGTTCGGAATCAAAACGTGGGTTGCTGCTATAATAAATACGTAAAACTGTGAAAGTGTCATCCATTTACTTTGAAGAAAATTGCTGGCAGAAACACAGACGTCAGCGATGCTGCAGGTGAGGGCTTAGAAGGAAGTGAGGAGCACAGAAAAGAATGTTTCTGTCCTCTTTAAGAATACATACATTTGGGGGGCCTGGGTGGCTCAGTTGGTTGCGAGTCCAACTTTGGCTCAGGTCATGATCTCGCGGTTCGTGGGTTCGAGCCCCACGTCAGGCTCTGTGCTGACAGCTCAGAGCCTGGAGCCTGCTTTGAATTCTGTGTCTCCCTCTCTCTCTGCTCCTCCCCTGCTCGCGCTCTGTCTCTCTGTCTCTCTCAAAAATAAATAAACATTTAAAAAATGCTTTAAGAATACATATATTGTCTTGAACAGAATGTTGGTAAAAAGATGACCTTTCTAAGTGCCTTTTGTGAGGGTTCAGAAGGAAATGCAGAACACATTAGTTTGAACTGGAGGGAAGATGATCTTTGCAAGATAGTGGCAGAAACCTTGGCTAAATTGTGTCCTACAGCTGTGTGGAAAGAAGAATGTGTAAGTCATGAACTTGGATATTTAGCTGAGGAAAATTCCAAGCCAAGCGTTGAAGGTGTGGCCTGGTGTTTCTGTTCATAGTAAAATGTGAGAAGAAAGATAAATTGAGGAAGAAACTGAGAAGCAGATTTTTTTTCTTGTAATTTGTTACAGCAGCCACAGGAAACTAATATAGCCCTTAGTGAAGTCAAGAATATCTCATATTATTCAGAAATGCCAATCTGTGGATCTTTAGTGTAGGATAAGATTAGTTTAGGCTGCCTGTTAATTAATGTTAACATTAAATACCTGATCACTAGATCGCGATACCTGATCAAAACGTGTTTGTTTGTTTTATTTTATGTCACTTCAACATTCAGGTCATGCTCCTATCAGCACTCAGTTGATTTTTTTTTAAAGATTATCCACCAAAAATAAGTAAAATAAATCCACTTTCTCTTAGAACTCAAGTTCCCAAACTGGCCTATTAATTAACAACTCGTGAGTTGTCCTTTTGTTTGTAGATTTTTATTTATACTGATTGTTTTTTAAGACATATATTCTCAGAGCCTACCGCCGAATTGATTTGGGGGATATGGAGATTGGATATTTATGTTTTCATGAGGCTCTTGTAGGTCACTATAATAACCATCCACTTTAGGGAACCATTGGAATTACAGACCAAAGCTGGATTTGCCTACCTTTTCTTAAGTATCTGCTGCGTGTCAGTTATATACTAGGTGAGTTTTATATAATATTTGCAATGAATCCTACAATAAGTGGATTCTTAATCTCTGCTTGGAGGTTCTTAATCTCTGGCAAACTGAGGTTTGAAGAAGTTGTACAATTTATCTAAGCCAGTAATTAGGGGAACTGATATTTGACCACTTATCTATCTGCTGCCAAAACCCATGCTCGTAGTACAGAAAAATCAGCATAACGCAGTGAAATGAAGACCATTCGTTCGCATTTCCTTATATATCTTTTCCAGGTGAATCATGCTGAGTAAGTAATCTAACTTCTCAAGCGTCAGTTTGCTGTATTTAGAGAAGAGGTTAATCATATGGATCACAACCAGTTGTTACAATTATCTGCATAATAGTACTTTATTAAGTATGATGGGTAAATGGTGGATGCATGCAAATATGGTTTTACTATGGTTTTTACTCTTATCTATTTCTTCTTTACAGACTAAGCAAAGTGTAGTTATATTATCTGGCAGAAGTGTCTACTCCCACAAAATGATACATAGACTGCCAGCTTCTTTTATTCTCGAGAACTGAAGGCTTCCTGAATGGCTATTTCTAGAGCCAGACTGCAGCAGAGTTTGAGTCCCAACTGTGTCATTCACTAACAGTCCAATCGTGAACTAGCCTCACCATGATTTCAATTATTCACCCGTAAAAGGGGGAAGAGATCCTGTTGGTTTAAATTGAAATGATACAGAGAGCCCATAATATTTATTTATGATCATCATAATTTAATTATGACATTACTAACAGTAGCCGTGTTAGAAGGATGGTGAATATTCTTTGTGAGGTTCTGCTGGGTACCCTCCTGAGAAGTGTAGCACAGGCAGGGGATGGAAGAAACCAGCAGTGAGGCAGTGGGCACTGCAGGGCAAGGTAAAAAACCAAGACTAATTACAACCTACCTGAATACCAAAGCCCACTGGAGCCTTATCCTCCTCTCTATGCCAGCAAAATTATTTCAACTGTGGTTACTCTGTAGCACAGAGAGTCTCAGCAAGCAACCCCTAACTAGATAGGGAAGATGAAGAGTTTAATTATATATATCCATATATCTCCATACATGCATTCACGTGCAGAGTGAGAAAAAGAATATTTCCTTTGGCACTTGGCAGGAGGCCAGTTGGAAGGGCAATCATAAGCTACTTGGTAACATTAATTATGTCGGAGTGTTCTCTTGTGGTATATGGTCTAATTAGCATAGCGGTGGCTACCATTTGGTGAATTCCTGTGCCAGGAACTGTGCTAGACAATTTATGTGCATTCTTTCTAGACCGTAAAACTCTATTGAATAAGAACTTTCACCTAATTTTAAAGATGAAGGAACTGAGATATAGAGATATTAAGTACGGTATCAAAGGATAAAGATCTGAGAAATATTGGTGCTGAGATTCAAAATAGTGTCTAACCAATACAGCCTATGTCCTGTCCACTACAACGAGATGCCTCCACAGGAACTTCTCATGGCTTGCGTTGCTTTTATAGCAACCACTGTTACTGGTTATTCTTCCTCTGCTTGTTTATTTTATTTATACCCTTCCTCAAGAAAGATACATGAGAAAATTATCACTGATATATGTAGTAGATGACGGATGGATGGATGAACAGATATATAGAAAAACAGATAGACATACCCACAGATAAACAGAGCATGTGAGTCTACGTGTACATACATACAATTGTACTCTGTGACTTTTAAAACCATCTCATGGCTCTTGTTAGCACATCACTGTGCCCTGCTTGTGTCCTGGCCCAGGTGTGCAGAGCAGCTAGTTCACAATAACCTCCCGACCACCAGTGTCATCATGTGCTTTGTGGATGAAGTGTGGTCCACTCTGCTGAGGTCTGTTCATAGTGTACTTAATCGCTCTCCTCCGCACCTCATCAAGGAGATTCTTCTGGTGGATGACTTCAGCACCAAAGGTAAGAAAAACACTCCTGAAAATTAAACTTTGGTATATATGTAACAAGTCAGAGTTAGACTCCGTGGAAAACAAAGATATGGACAGTCTGTGGTTTCTTCCTCAAGAGCAAAGCACATTACATGTTAAGTGTTGAGAAGACAAATTGTCTATAGGACCAAACAGATGAAGCTTCAACAGAGTGCAAAGGCAGAATCCACCATGGTGCAGAAGAAGTGAAGAATCTCTCTATTGGGGTTATCACATAATTTGTGTACCTAAGTGGCCCTTTTCCACCTGAGGTCCCCTTCCCACCACACCACAAATTTCCAAAATGTGACCCACTTCAGAAAACTTTAGCGAATAGCAAAGAGAGGACAACCCTAATAGAACAACGTAGCTTTGATCATGACCACAATGACATGGGCCAGTTTCATCAGCCTCAGAGTGCCTACCAGAATCACACTGAGGTCCAGGAGCAGGGAAAATCCATGAGAAAAACTGGTTGAAAACTTTGAGAAGGGGCCTTGAGAACATACAAAGAAATAGTATCTAGTCACCAAGCAAATGATAGTCTTCTGTATGAATGGCAGGTCCAGATTTGGAGGGACCTAAAGCTTAGATGGTTTCAGGGTCCTCTTTAAGAAAAAAATCCCACAGGGGTGCCTGGATGGCTCAGTCAGTTAAGCATCCGGCTCAGGTCATGATCTCGTGGTTCATGAATTCGAGCCCTGCGTAAGCTCTGTGCTAACAGCTTAGAGCCTGGAGCCTGCTTAGGATTCTGTGTCTCCCTCTCTCTCTGCCCCTCCCCTGCTTGCTCTCTCCCTCTCTCACATAAACAAACATTAAAAAAAGAAAGAAAGAAAAAGTCCCACAGAATTAGTAGGAAAGTGAGCAGCAGAAGTACTTTTGGAAGCCATTCCTACCTAGGATATCTGTCAATAGCTTAATTACACATAGAAGTGATTGCAAGTCATATAAATATACCCCATAGAACCCCAACAACATTCTTTTAGATGGATTCCTCTTTGGCCACCCAACAAGACAAAAGAGGTATGATGGAGAGGGCATCATAGTGGGGAAGTGACAGTGGACTTAACCAATTGCAGTTGCAATATCTTTCTTTCACAAGTTTTTCAATTTGCATACAATGTTTATTTAGCCTTCTGCCTGGGTCTTGGCTTGGCTTGGTTTGTAAGCTGGGATGTTCGTACAGAAACCTGAGCTTATTTTATTTCAAGGCAAATTTGCCCTGTCCTGACAAATACTCAGAGAAGGTGAGCCCTCCTCTGTAACTTGGCAACCCTGAAAAGGATTTGAGATTTAAGAAACAGATAGCTTAGAGAATTGAATACAGACAAAAACCTATCCAAGAAAATGACATCAGAAAATAAAATCATGGCCCAAGGAATAAAATTTATCGACGATAGTAAATATCAGAGTTTCTAGAATTTGATGTTAAGGAGGCACTGCTAGTATTATCCAGATCTAGTTACTCAAAGTGTTTCCTTATCTATTCTTGCTGTGATATAGACTACCTAAAAGATAATCTGGATAAATACATGTCTCAGTTTCCAAAAGTTCGAATTCTTCGCCTCAAAGAGAGACACGGCTTAATAAGAGCCAGGCTGGCAGGAGCACAGAATGCAACAGGTAAGAAGCTGTTAATTTTGTATTTTGGCTATATTTTTGTTTTAGTTTCTTTTTTTTTTTTTCAAATATACAGCAAATTTGAAATAATACTGCAGGGAACAACCATAATGCCATCATCATTCCACCAATATTTAGCTTTTTGCAATATGTGCTTTCTCTCTCTCTCTCTCTCTCTCTCTCACACACACACACACACACACATACACACGTTTGTTTACACACACTTTTTTTTTCTCAACTTTTGAATTTACAGACATCATGACCCTACAACTCTGTGTACCTTAATAGGCATCTCTGAAAAAATAGAGACATTCTATTAGATAAGCACACTTTCACATCTGAATATCATCTGGTTTATGCTCTTTTCAGACTCCCTTATTGCTCCTGAAATGTTTTTAATAGTTGCTTTTGTCTTTCGAAATTTGAGATCTAATTAAGTTTCATGCACTGCATTTGGTTATTTACTCTTCTTGGTTTCTCAATCTAGAGTAGAAAACACCCTACTTATCACTGACTTGTGTTTTTTTCAGTGTCCAGGCCATTTGTTCTGAACATCTGACCACATTCCGAAATTTTCTCACTGTTTCCTCATGTTACAATCAGGCTAAACATTTCTGGCGTGCATACTGGATAGAATTCTACTCTGTAGGTGGTAGGACTTACGTACTGCTTATGGCTTCAAATCAAGAGACACATGATGTCAAGTTGTCCAACTGTTGGTGATGGTAAATTTGAGCACTTAGTTAAAATGTTGACAGTCAGATTTTTCTTTGGGGAGTAAGAAGCAATTTGTGGGGTAATACTTTGATCCACATGAATACTCTGTTTTCCCTACATTTTACCCAATGGTTTTGCACCCATTGATGATCATTGCTTGGATCATTTATTGCACTGAGGTCTGTTCATCTCTTCTGCCTTCCCTCCCTCTTCTTTTTCTCCCACCCTTCCCCTCTCTCCCTCCCTCCTCTTTCCCTCTTATAGGGAAATCCCCACTATTAATTTATGCTTTCAAAAATTCAATTTGTATGTTATCAGCTTCCTTCCTTCCTTCCTTCCTTCTTTCCTTTATTTATTTGTGGTACTCAAATTGTCCCAAATTTGATCACTAGGAGCCCCCTCAAGCCTAAGCTGTCTTGGCCTGATCCTATCTGTATTTGAGGACTTAGAATTGTTTACTTCTCTCTTCCCTGACCTGTGTCTGCTCTTCTGATAGCAATTTCTACCTTCCCAAGAGCAATATGCTCTTTTCTTCACCTCTTTTTAGTGTGTGGGTGTTGGGGAGTGAAAGGGAGGAGGCAAATCTTTTCTCTCATGAGTACTTTAACATTAATGCCAAACATATAGGTTCATTTTCACATCCTGCTGTGGAAAGACCTGTACACCATGATAATAGCTGAACTTACATACCAGGTTCCATTCTAAACATTTTCTGGACTAATTGATTTGATCTTCACAATAACTCTAGGAGGTAGGTACAAGTACTTTCCTCATTTTACAGATGAAGATATAAAGGCACAGTGAGGTTATGACTTGCCCAAGTTCTCCCAGCTAGTAAGTGATACAGCAGGATTGGAACCCAGAAAACTCCAAATCCTCAGTCTTACCTACTACATTTTGCTGCCTCTAGACATTTAGATATCACTCTCCTCTGTAAGCCATGGCATTGCAGATTTCCACCAGCTTGTATTTAAGCATGTTCTAATGGTAAATTATCTACTCACCTGAGTTACACCACCTTGTAACTAGACCACAAATCTGGAACTTTTCATATCCCACTGGTTTGCTAACAAATTTCTTTGGCCTGTAATGGAAATTTTAAACTAACTACAAACACATCACACTAAAATTAACATTGCAGGGACAGATAAGATTCTTAATGATAGGCTGCATTTGAAAAATTAAGTAAAAATCCATGTTTGACTTCTTTTGGGAAGTAATTACCCACAAATGATTCAAAACTAGGAAGTGAGGAAATAGTCCAAACTGACAAGTTTGGGGCTAAGATCTGGATAAGGAACATCCCCAGGCAAGTGGGACAAGAAGTACAATGTCCTGATATAGAAATATGTTCTGTCTATTTAAGCTAAAGAAGGAAGTTTATTATGGTTGATGGGTGCCGACCATAAAGAGAGTGATATGAGATTCATTTGGGGGGCAAGGCAAAGGCAGGCTTTTGCAAAGTTTTATGAGTCATCTGAGGAGTGTAGGCATTATTCTTGGTATAATATGAAGCCAATGAAGTACATTAAACAGGTGAATAAAATTGTCTGACTTAATTTAAAGCTCACTTTGGCTGCCTTGTAGAGAACGGGTATTAGGGAAATGTGAGAAGAAGTAGGGAGACCATTTAGGAGGCTATTACAGTTGTCCAGGCACCAGAGAGGTACTAGGACAGAAGGGAGTGGTCAGAGTAAGAATATATTGTGGATAAGGAGCCCACAGGGCTTGTCATCAAGTAAGATATAAAGAGAGTAATAATGAAACGAGTCAAAAAATAAAACAAAACAAAAACAAAAAAACCCTAGGACTGGAATCAGAGCAACTTGGTGGATGTTCCTCATAACCAGAGGAACAGATTTGGGATTGCAGTTGAGTTCCAATTTTGTTCATGTAAATTTGAGATGAAAATGAGATATCCATGTAGAGAAAGCTGACAAGTGCAGAACCAGAAATGCAATGCTTATAAAAACTTCTCTCTGCCTTGCATGGAGCACGACACATGCTGGAGATGATCTCTGCAATAGTCCATACTGTTAGACAACACAGGAGGCCTCTTTAGATGGGGTGCAATGAACTTGGTCAAAGCAATTGCCTACTTGGCCTGTTCAAGTACTTATGGTTACAGCCATCAAATCATTCTCTGAATTTAGTAAATCCAAATGTAATAATGTAAATTTGGCTCTTTGTCCCTAATACTCTCAAGTACATTAGCTCAATTCTAGTCTGGTAACTCTTAAAACTATTTTGACCATAACCCATGTTAAGAAATAAATTTTGCATCAGAACCTACTGCATACCTATGTTACACATATAACTACAATAGACATTTCATGAAATAACATGTGCAACAAATTCTAGTATCTTCTCTTTTTGTTTTATTTGTTTTTTAGATTCTGGCCAATCCCACTATGTTGTGGTAGTGACTTGCTAAGGGGGCCCAAATTTACTTTGGAAAGGCCAGCTAGGTGCATCTTAATTGCTTGTCACTGTCTAATGAAGAGTTGCTTCTAAACTATCTTAGAAGAAGTAGAAAGGTATGTTTCAATGGGTTAGTAATGGCTTTGTCCAAGGATATATCCAAGGGCCCTGAAGTGTACTTGAGTCCTGTGAAAAATTCAAGGGGATTCAGAATCCTGTACCAGCTTTAGATGAGGAAATAATTCAAGGACTATTCAGGGTCTGGACTGAGCAAGGCTAGTCAACCTGGTGAGTTCTCCCAGACTCCCCTCTGGGCATTCACCAGCCATCACAAATAGAGCATTAGTAGGAGACACCCTGGACCTGAACAGTCTTTGTAATCAGAGATCAGCAAAGATATCAGGGCAGAAAATGTCTCTAGACTGCCTCAGCCAAACAAAGAGATGAAGGACCAGAATCTGAATCCAAAATCTGACAGACCTTAATAGCTATGATTTCCTAAAGATTTACCCTTTAGGATTCAGAGAAAAGGAAGGGGAAACCACAGGCAAGGAAGGATGAGATCAAAGATCCAAGGACCTGCAAAAATTGGTCAAGTGGCCCTGTTTTGGTCCCAGGGTATTATTAGACTCTCTGAAAGTACATAGTACAAAATATTAAGGGAAAAACAGTAACTCTCTGACAACTGGCAATGTTCACTACATATTCAGTTTTCAGGGCACAATACGTCCTTCATCTGGATCTGATTCAGGCAAAAAGATCAGGTCCAGGTCCAGTTATTTCCTGAGAATGAGGAGTTAGAGAGGCCAAACAGGATTTAAAAACTTGAAGGGTATGCCACGGTCAATGGATCTCTAGGGAAAATGTTCTATATGAAGCCACAGAAGTAAAAAGAGACACAGTGATTGAGGTGCAAGTGTATAAGCCAACCTCCAGGATCTCATGCTAGTATTGAAGGAAAGAGCAAGTTACTGCCCTGCCAAGAAGAGTCTGCAGTCAGGAAGGTTCAGTAGTACACTCCAGAGAGTCAGAATTGAGATCAGATTCTCATTTCCTTTATAACAATGGCATTTAGGAAATATTTGACATTGCTATGAGCATTCCAAAGAATCAGTTGGCTAACTTTAAGTATGTGGACTAAAGTGGCATCTAATTCCTGGACAACCCTGAGGTCTCCTGAAAAGCAACAGTCCTTCTGTAAATTTCTACAACTTGTTTTTTGCTGCAGGTAAAACAGATGGTTTCCTTAGCATCATTTATAAATTATTATGAAAATTTAAACAGCCAGACAGGTTCACATTCCTCAAGGAACCCTACACACAGCAAACCAACACTAACTGGTGCTGGCACCAATATCCCAAGCTGGTTAGCTAAACATATATGGGAGCCCATACTCAACAAGAAGCCAAAGCTTTAGGCACATTAAGCATCTCTGGGCTGGTCAAAAAGTAAATAAATAAGTAAGTTACAATCAAATCCATCTGCAAACAATCCAGCATTGCTGGGACCTACTCTTAGGAAACAGAAAAACCTGCCAGTTGGCCATCAAGATAAGATTATTTTGAGCTCTTGCTTAAATACTCGTTGACAAACAGTAACAATACTAGCCATTTATAAGGAATTTAGGTATTAAGTAGATCTTAGAAGTAGCTCTATTAGGTAAAGCTCAGAAAGGTTAAGTGACTTATCCAGTGTGGCTAAGGAAAGCAGAGCTCTGTGACCTCAGTCCTACGTCTATTTCACCGTGACTCTCCAGGATAGGAATAGTGTGTGAAATGTCCCCAGACCATATCCACCACAAGTGGAAATCCTAACCAGAGTCAGCAACATAGACAGATCCCTGGTCTAGTTCCTGAGATCTTATTTTAAGTTAAAAAGTGTCTGAAAATGGAGCAATGACATTCACGCATAGGAGGATTCTCTTCTTGCCCAAAATAAAACAGTATAAAATTCCAGTCTATGTTTTGGGCAGAGGCTGCTTCCTTTGGGTCCTGGCAACAAGTGAATGAAAATCTGTATGGGGATCTGGGCCAGGTGGGAAGTGAATGTAGGGTTGGGGACTCATCTAGCTACCACCAAGGACTGAGAAAGTCAATCCAGACTCTTTGACCCTATAAGCGTATCCTGAGGATAGGAACAGGCAGTCTAGTAGAGACTGCTCTTTGGTTTAAATGGACCAGCAGTAGCAGTGATAAGAGGTAAAAACAGAGAAGGAGGCAAACCATAAGAGACTCTTAAATACAGAGAACAAAGGGTTTGCTGGAGGAGAGATGGGAGGGGGGGATGGGCTAAATGGGTGATGGGCATTAAGGAGGGCAGCTGTTGGGATAAGCACTGGGGTGTTATATGTAAGTAATGAACCACTGGGTTCTATTCCCAAAACCAATACTGCATTGTTTGTTAACTACCTTGACTTTAAATTAAAAAAAAATAATAAGTAGTAAGAGAAAGGGACTGTCTTCTGCACCTGTTATATATACCAACCAAGTAGGACCTTAGCAGACCATGCTTACATACCTTACACACTAGATGGCCCCTGTGAACCTTCACACACAGGGAGCGGGCTGTGCAAGGGGAGACCCTTAGGAGATAATGATCTTTCATTATCCAACGAGCCATAATCTCTGAAAATAAGACTCACCCAGCATGATCAGGAGTTATAACCGTTGTGTCCCAACAATTGAAGATGAGCAGGGATGGAGACTTTGGTCTAGCACAACCCACTTCTGCCTAAAGAGACTTCTCAAGAACATTCCTCACCAACATTTTGGCTAAGTTCGGTTTCTTCACCCTCTTTCAAAAATTCCATTGTTGATCAGTTAATTGATAAAATATTGAACCATTAATTAAGAGGTTGGTTACAGTTTTTAGTGGATCATGATCTATCATCCAGGTATCTAATTTCACCTTGTTCTTTGCCTGCTATTGTCTTCTGCCTTTACTTCAAGCCTTCAAGGTCTAATAGCTTTTCCTCTCTCTGGCCATTTTTTCTTTCTTTTTTTAGGCACACAGGCAATGGAATAAACTCTTTTCTAATATCAGGCTGCCACTTGGCTGTGCAAACTTGGAAAAGTTTAAGTTCTTTGTTTCTCTTCAAAAGGAATAAAACTTAGACCTCCTTCTCATTTCCGAAGTGGGAATAAAAATTAGACTTATACTTCAGGGTTGTTGCATGAATTAAACAAGACAGCCATGTAGAATGCTTAGAACCATTGTCTGGGATAGAAAAAAACACTTAATTGAAAATAACTGATGTTATTACTGGTTAGTCAAGAGCTAAGCGGTGGGGGGGGGGGGCAGCCAGGTATTAGAGTGGTCAGTTCAAACAAGACAAAATGAAAGTAACGCTCAAGTCTTTAATCATTTCCTCCAATAATGTAAGTAAGAAGTGTAAGTAAGAATTGAAACAGAAGAAAAGTGCTGACTCCCTCAATGTTCCATTCTTCCCTGTAGAGAAATGGACTGATGGATTGAGCAGATGTGAGGATCGTCTTACTGCCTAAAGGAGCCCAGAACAAAAGACTCCTCCTGTTTTATAGCCCTGGGGGCTAGGGTGAGAGAAAAGAGAGGGGTAGGAGTGGGAAAGTACCGAATGCTGAATCAGAGTGGAGGCAAATGTGCTGGAGATCTACCCATCTCCCACATGGTGAAGCCGGGTTCCTGGCCTGAAGTGGTCCTCGGAGTGGAGGAAAATGGAAGAATGTGGACTGGAAACACAGCTTTGCTGAGGGCATGTCCACTGAGTGGGAGGGAGGGCCTGAGCTCTTGACTGCAATTCCCTTCAGAGGCTGGGGCGCACTGGCTGCAGACCATGTCTGGTGTGAGAGGGCGGCCTCCCGCCACAAGGCCTGCCAGAGAAGCTTCTGTGATTGCCTCTGGTCAGGCCTGAAAGGATACATAGGATTTCGGTCATAGTTCAGATTCCTCAGGTTATCATTAATCTTAGACGCACACACACATACACACACACACACATAATCCACCTGCATAAATCATTTGGAACAATGTAGATGCTACTTAGAATTTTATTGAGATGAAAGTATTGCTGCACACAACGAATAGGAGAACAAGGATTTTTAATGAGTATTTTTTAGCCTCCAAGTTTCTCTTTCTTTTCTCTTTCTCCTGCCACGCTCGTATTTTTTATTGTGGTAAAATACGGGTGACATAAAATTTACCGTCTCAGTTGTATTTCTTCAGTGCACAGTCCAGTGCTCTGAAGTATATTCACACGGTTGTACAACCCATCTCTAGAATGCTTTTCAGCTTATAAAACTAAAACTCTCTACCCATTAACCTATTCCTTATTCTTCCTCCCACCCCTGTAGCCCTTCCACACTGCCTTCTAGCCTTGCTGATTCCTCCCCTTTTGCCTGGTTGCACCCCTATTATGCAAAATGGTATTTCCCCTTTCTGATGCCAACCTTGGATTATCAAACTCTGCCTGGTCTTCTGAAAAACAAAGCTCAGTTTTCCACAGACCCCCCCCCCACCCCAGGGTAATGGGACCCACCCTCCTTAGAAGAGACAAAGCAGCCACCTTTTTAATACTAAGGATTCCCTTCAAAGTCTTGGCTACCCATTCAAAGTGGCTTATCAATTTTTTTTTTTTTTGCAAACAAAAATGATGCTTCCAGAAACAAAATTTCTTTTATTTCATGATAGAATGAAAATATAGGGACCAGGAATTCGGTGATAATTCCGGCCTTTACAATGTACTGCCTTTGCAATCACCTTTCTGGAGCAATCTCCAAGACCTTTGAACACAACAAACACACACTCAGTATATTGCTTTTTTCAAATGAACTTTCTTTTTCTGGCTCTCTAGGTGATGTGTTGACATTCTTAGATTCTCACGTGGAATGTAACGTCGGTTGGTTGGAACCTCTTCTGGAAAGAGTTTATTTAAGTAGAAAGAAGGTAGCCTGTCCAGTAATCGAAGTCATCAATGATAAAGATATGAGGTAATATTGTCATATTCCACAAGATACTTCTAAGTGACTCATTAACTAACAGCAGCAGAAAGTACTGGTCATATTCCTAGGCTGCACACTTTTACAAATCTGAGAAATACACAGTTAACCCAATTACATAAATGGAAACACATAATAGATATATCGAGATCAGAGAACGTCAATCCAATTGTTTACTTGATCATCAAAATGCTTAACCCTTAATACCAAGAATTCCTAATACCCATTGTCCAGTTCTTTCCTCTTTCTATTCAGCTGTGCCCCAAAATATTTATCTCCCTTAAGACTCATTCATCTTTTTTGTGGGAAATATACATATGCTCCTAATTTTTTCCCTCAACAATATCCAGAACATTATTAAAAGAAAAGTAGAAGTTAAAAACAAGCAATCCGGCCAATTAGTCACTAATGCAAGTTGTACTCATAAATTCTCTTGAAATGTTATAAAAAGTTTGTGATAATCTCGAGTCATTTGTGTAAGCACTTGCTTCATTCATTTTAACAAGACATGGTGTCAGGTTGATCAAGTATATGTGTATGATCTCAAGCAGCATTTGTGTTCTTTTCCTGGATTAGTTACATGACAGTGGACAACTTTCAAAGAGGCATCTTCGTGTGGCCCATGAACTTTGGTTGGAGAACAATTCCTCCAGATGTTGTTGCAAAAAACAGAATTAAAGAAACTGATATAATACGGTAAGCGTGTGAGATTTAAGATTAGGAGGCAATCGTGTATCTTTTTGCAAAGGCATGGGAAGCAATCCCACGAAACAAGTGTTTCCCGTCGTTCTATAGACAATCAAGAATTATGGTTTTAACCAATAGATGATCAAAAGCAAGCAAAGTTTCCTGAAGAAATTAGTTTCCCACTACCAAAACTCATTTTTTAAATGGTCAATTACACCCTATTCAGCCCTGAATCCAGAGAAATTTGCTAACACTATTCCTTCTCCCTGGGATTTACAACCTAGGAAGTATAAACTAGTTGAATATGCTGCATAAATGCTATATAAGCACACATAACATTAAAGGCAACATGAGTAAAAATTAGAAGAGTAAATAATAGTAATAAAAGTATTATTGTAATAATAACTATTGTTAGGATTTTCTTTTGGTGTCTAACCCTACCCCTTCCATGGGAGGGGTGCCATATTCTGTAAGTGAATTGAGAAATATACACAGAAGCAGATATGAACTGAAAGTGGGGTTATATTGCTAGAGAAGTGTAAAGAGAAAGCCCAGCGCAGACTGTGCATTGTGGCATTCTCTCTCAGAACTTACCTCCTATCCTTTGCTAGGTGCCATGCTTTCAGAAGTGATATTCCTAGCAAGTCAAGTAGGCTTATTATCATTTATTAAGCAGTCTGCATTTAGCCCTCTCTATAACCCTAGAAAAGGTGGTAGGTAGGATTGCCATTACAGCGATGAGGACACTGAGCCTTAAAATAATTAATTTTCCCAGGGATATATAGCTTGTAAAAGAACAAATTGGGATTCAAATCCATATCTGCCTGAATGTAACACTCTTGCTCTGATCCCACACCTAAAGAACATCTTTGCCTTTTTCAGACTCCCATTTGGAGGGTCAATGTACTGATTGAGCTCAGATTATACCCAATATAACGTTGGGAATAGAATGCATTCTGGATAGATGGGAAAGGACATTTGTCATTCAGACAGAATATGTGCCTAAGGGGAAGGGAAGTTGGTGTGGGGTAGGAATTATTTTACCCTTGAGATTGTTGTATACCCTAAACACAAGGCAAGCTCTCCACACAAACCCCTTTCAGCTGGCTCAATCTTAACACCATGGGAAGTGATTACTGCTGATTCAAGTGTAGTTTCTATCCCCCATGATCTATAACAGTAATGAAGGCTCAGGAGTCAGACTCTTTGGATTCAAATCTCAACTGTACTATTGACTGATGGCGTGAGCTTTAAAAGGTTACTTAACCTCTTTGAATCTCTGTTTCCTCAGTTCTGCGTTAAGACTAATAGAAGTAGCTACCTGCATTATCTGAAAATTAAATCTGATTATATAACATGCTTTAAAAAGTGTATGCCACATAACAAGCTGTCAGTAAAGTCTGTCTACAGTTGAGGCAGTGTGGTGGAGTGAGAGATCATAACATCAAACCAGACCACCTAAATTGAACCCCAGATGTACATCATACTAATCTGTGGCCTTGGGAACATTTCTAACCTTTTCTGTGTTGTCCTTTCTTAATGGTATATAGTTTCAGGGTTTTTGTAAAGTCTGAGGTTACATATATATATATAATATATATATATATACACACACACACACACATACATGTATATACACACATACATACACATATATATACACATATATATATATACACATATATATATACATTCACATATATATATATACATACATATATACACATACATACATACATACGTATATGTATGTGTGTATATATATAATACTTAGAGCAGTACCTGGTACTCCCTTAGCACTAAATAAGCATTTTTAAAAATAACATATTCGGAGAGTTTGGGTCAGAGAGTAAAGACAATAAGAATCGTACTTCCAAACCCCATCTTTGTTGACCCCAATCAATCTCTGCCACCATGAACCACGGAACTGATCTCTTCAGTGCTATTTGTGACTCCTTTCCAAGACCTCCCCACCCTCGATAGCTATTTTGAAATGTCTCTTAACTCCACTACAACTGCACAGGGGACCCACTCTAAAAAGTTGAATTCGCATGACATGCAAGTTTAAAAAACCAAACATTTCTTTTTGTAGGTGTCCCGTCATGGCGGGTGGACTATTTTCCATTGATAAAAATTACTTTTTCGAACTTGGAACATACGACCCTGGGCTTGATGTCTGGGGTGGAGAAAATATGGAGCTCTCATTCAAGGTATTACCAAGCGGTCCTCAAATTCTTTCTACAATTAAGAGTTTATCATTTGGTTTCATTTTACTAACATAATCAGCTATGGGACTGTCTCCGGGAAGAAATTTCACAGAAACTTTAGGGTCTGTAGATGAATGTTTTTCTATCCCAGATTGAATTTGGAAGAATCAATAGCTCCCATGAAATTTATCAGAGTTCCCTAGTATTTTATAACACTGTCTCTACATCTGAATATAGGGGGAATATTGTCTGCTATTTGACCTAAATGATGTGAGATTCATACTTCATACAAAATATCTCCAGGAACATTTTTCTGATATATCAGAAGTAATGAAAGCATTCAGTAATGGGTCATCTTAGTGCAAGTGACAGAGGTACAAAAAGTGCCTTTAGAGCAGGCCATCAACAGGTGATGTTGCAGCAACTTTGGACATCTCAGACAGCTCTGGGTATTTATGGTCATTGATCAACACCTAAGAAATCCTTGGCAGTAGCCAGAGTGAAGAGAATCCAAAAGGCAACTGTTTTCTTAGGGAGTGGGTTGGTATATAGTAAAAGGGGTATTACTTTGAGCTCATTTTCAAGTTGTGTCCCATTAAGTTATATGGATCACCCCAAGATGTAAGGAGGGAAAATTGGAAAAAAAAAAAAAAAAAAAGGAAATATATACTCCTTACCCTGATCCAACCAAAGCAGGACTTCATATGATATATTTTATACACTGGGATTCTGTGAGAATTTCTTTATTAAAAAAAGATGTACACTGCAGGGTAGGGAAGAAAACCATATATAGTTTACAAATCCTAAAACGCTCCACAGCAATGTACAAAGCTAAATAAACCTGTTGAGCTTAATTTGAAACCATTGAAAAAGATTTTAGACGTTGACAGTAGTCCTTCAAGCTGGGAGTGGGGGGAGGGGGGTGGTCACCAGGTGGTTCCTGTCATTGTTAATTGCCCATGAATTGTGGGCAGTCATGTGATAATTGATGCTTCCTATCAAACTGTTACAGGTATGGATGTGTGGTGGTGAAATTGAGATCATTCCCTGTTCCCGAGTAGGCCACATATTCAGAAATGACAATCCATATACCTTCCCCAAGGACCGGATGAAGACAGTAGAGCGGAACTTGGTTCGGGTTGCTGAGGTCTGGCTTGATGAGTACAAGGAGCTATTCTATGGCCACGGGGACCACCTCATAGACCAAGGGTTAGATGTTGGAAACCTCACCGAACAACGGAAACTTCGAAAGAAACTAAAATGCAAAAGTTTCAAATGGTATTTGGAGAATGTTTTTCCTGATTTGAAGGCTCCCATTGTGAGGGCTAATGGTGTGGTAAGTTCAAGGAGCAAGTTAAATTGTGAGTCCATAAATATTAAATTTAAAAACTCTTGAAAAAGTGTGGAAAAGAATGAAGGATTACACTATAAATAAATATCCAATATGAGGGCAGATGAGACAGAGCATGGTTAAGGATTAAATATAGGTGAACTTAAGGGAGGCTTTTAGGCAGCTACATTCATTGATTAATTCGGCAAGTACCTACTGGATATCAATAAACCACACAGTATTTCAGAACTGGATTATAGGGTAAATATGTATAAAGTAGACGTGATGCCTATTTGTGGAGCTTAAAGGTGTGTAAGGGAAACCATGTACAAATATGTAACGCTTAAATAAAAAGTAAAATGGCTCTAATTTAGGGAACTGGTCCCTAGTGACCAGTCCTTCTAAGCTAGAATATTCAACTCTGAGGAGATATTGAATGCTAGCCCTCAAAGACAAGGGTCAGCCAAACTTCAAAAAAGAGAGCCCTAGGCAGAGGATGCCCCTTGTACAAAAACTCTAAGTTAGATGACTGTCTAGGCACTCAAGAACCAGAAAGAAGATGAATGTTGTCAGGGTGTGAAGGAGAAAAGAATGGCAACAGATGAAGAGGGAGAGGAAGGAAGAGTGGTCCCATGGGTCCTTATAGGCAGACTAAGGATTCTCCTTTCCCTTTCCCTTTCTTTTTCTTGTTTCTTACTTCCTTTCTTTTTCCTTCCTCCCTCCCTCCCTCTCTCTCTCCTGCTCTTTCTTCCTTTCCTTCTCTTCCTTCCCCTTCCTTCTCTTTCTTTCCTTCTTCCTTCCTTCCTTCCTCTCTCCTTCCCACCCTCCCTCCTGTCTATCTTTTCTTTCTTTTCCTTTCCTTTCCTTTCCTTTCCTTTCCTTTTCTTTCTTTCTTTCTTTCGTTCTCTCTCTCTCTCTCTCTCTCTCTCTCTCTTTCTTTTCTCTCCTGAATGTAATAGGGAGCTATTGAGTAGGGTTAAGACTGGGATGACATGATTTAATTAGATTTTCACAGATTTCAAATGGGAACTGAAAATAAAAGACAATGACAGAGAAAATTCCAGGGCACAACATAATGTACCAAAAAGGAAGAAACTGAGCTAGACAGGTTGGACACAGTACAAAATCTATGAACTAAAGCAAGAAAGTAGAGAAACTGGATGAAAGCCATTCCAAACCCATTCTAGGAGTGGGGCTTAATTCGAAGAGGATGGCAAGATGTGAGGATACTTATCATAAAATGAGTTTAGAGGTGATTAGTCAAGACTTGACCTAGAGCTTTTCCCAGTCATGCATATTTTTAATCCATATTACTGCTTTCTCATTTAATTTTTATTTATAAATATTCCCAGCATTATTTTATTTTCTTTCAGAGTTTTCTTTTTCTTCATGCAAGAGGTTCTCAGACTTGACCATCAGTAAGCCTGCTATTTTAGGCCACATTTTTTTCAATTCTCCCTAGAAAGTGAATTACACAAACCAATCACTCTCTGTCTAGGAAAATTCCTGATGGCAAGGACGTAGTAGAGCCATTCTCCCAGTGTAGGGAAGATCCTGGAAGAGTATAAAAAAGAGGAAACTTGAAAATTCAATTGACAAATAGTAAAAGTGATCTGTTTGTAACATAATGTAGTATAAAATGATCATTTTTATAGGTCAAAATAGAATAGCAGCTATTTCAGGTGGTTTATCCTGATATTTTATTTCTAGGTAACTCATTAGGGAGAACACCGTGGATTTATACACTGTTCAAATTATTTGTCTATAAAATAAACTGACACTTTTTTTTTTTTTAATTCCAACTCCTGAGTAAGGAAAAAAGAAATTCTCACCATATTCTGTCCTAACACAGAATCTCAGCAAGAGCATTACTGAACTTTAACCACCAGAGGGAACTAAAAAACTACCTTTTGCCTCCTCTGTGAGGCTAATGTGTGTAAGAGTTCCCATGAAATTTTTGAAGAGCTCTTCTATAAACAGCCTGCTGATGCCTGAGCTATAATATATTAAAATGCACAAAGTATTTTTAAATTATTTTTTTGAATTCTATTTGTTGCCTTCCTCAGACAAATTACAATCAAGATGCCATTGGCTTCTCTTTGAAGCAACTAGTAGGGAGCATTATTACCACTTAAAAAAAAAAAAGAAGAAGAAGAAGAAGAAGAAGATCTTTCACTAGGCATTTCAGACTTAAGATTAACTGAACCATTATTTTAGGTGGAGAGTCTTGAAAAATCCCAAGAAAATATTTTACAATTTAAATCCAGTGAAAGGGTTTTTGTTTGTCTTCTTTTCTTTTTTATAAGAACCGATCATTTATTGTGGAACCAAAAATGTTTGATGAATAAAAGAACCTCACTAACAATGTGTCTTTATACACATTGGATTAAATGGTTAGTAAGCAGCCTATAGCCTAATGTTTAGCAAATGCCGTGATAAACTGTGGGGAACTCCACCTGCTAAATTGGAAAACGGAAGAATTCAAAATGGATAAATTTTGAAAAACAATTGAAAAATTTACATACTGCCTGGTGAAAAAAAAAAGATTGAAATGGTTTACATTAAAAACACAAATATAATTTTTTAAGTTTATTTATTTATTTTGAGAGAGACAAAGAGAGAGCATGAGCAGGAGAGAGACACAGGGGGAGAGGGTGAGAATCTCAAGCAGGGATCCATGCTCAGCATGGAGCCTGAGGCAGAGCTCAATCCCAGGACCCTGGGATCATGACCCGAGCCAAAATCAAGAGTCAGAGGCTCAACCTACTGAGCCACCCAGGCGCCCCTGAATACAAGTCAATGTTTAAAACCATTCGCAAGTCAATAAAGAATAACAACCCCTTAGCACTTCATAAATCGTTTATACGTGAAGAAAAACAGTTTCTCCAGAAACCTCTGATCAGGAGGAAGGGAAACAAATCTTCAGAGAACTGGGGGGAGTGGTAAGTAAGGGAAAGAAAAATCTTCTCCTTCCATCCAATGCCTTTCCATGTTTGGCAGAAGGGACTGTACAAAATAAATACAAAGTAATCAGTTAAACCAGGGGTTCCCATATACTGCTCTGGGCAAGGTTAGTTGTGCTGCCAGAAATAGGATCCCAGGGCCAAATATATTTGGCAAACACACTGCACTCCCTCGTGTAGCAGACAACTAAACATTACCATCCTAGGGGTTCTGCCAGGTTCTGGAGCAGTCCAACCTGTTCAGCTGTAGTGAAGCCAGAGTTTTCCAAACACGTGGGAAGATATTTTCTGAGTAATCCACAAATACAGAAGTTTATATTTATCTCAGTGAAAATCCAGACAACAACTGGATCGCATTTCCCTTCTTTAATCTCTAGGATTATCCTCCTTCAGTGCATTTCTATTAAATCTCTTCTCTGAAGTTGATTCCTTCTGTGTGTCCTGACCGCTCCATTAACTAGTGGTGGATTGTCTCTTCCCATATTTGTCACGTTAAATTGTGAATAGAGCTTTCTTTGAAGATTTCTGATGGAAATTCTGTCCTTCTAGAGTTCTTTTCCATGCCAGCCACCCTAGAAGTAACCACCCTGGCACTATTTTTATGCCTGTCAAAGTTCCTATCCAATGCAAGTAGTTCACCTTGCATCTCAAACCCAAATGAAGGTCAATGCAAGGTTCAGATTCCCAAGGGAGAATCTAGCTTCCCTGTTGTCTCCCTGTGCCACTGGGTAAATTGTTTTCCCCAGGACACCATTCTAGTGAGGGTCTACAGTTGTCCACCTTTATGTGAAAGACTGCAATCCCAACTCTCTGGCTTGTCCATGCCCAAGTTTTTTCTCCTGTCCTTACAATATCAGTCCATTGCTTACCAGCATTTGCGATTTTTCCACTTGCTAAAAGGTTTTGTTTTGTTTTCTGCATTTGGTGGTCCCTGAATATTTGCCTTACTTTCTTGCAACCTAAGCTATGCATGTAAAAGTGAGGACCAACCAGTGAGCATGCTGTTATGAAGGCTCACAACTCTGTGAGCTAGACAGTTGCATCATAAAGCACCCCGGATTTAGAGTTCTGTGTTAGGCACGATAGAACAGGAAAGGGCACAAATAGTGTCCCTGCCAACAAAGACTTTCCCCCCACTCCCAGCTCAGAAGGCTTTCCTGAGTGTAGATTTGACTCTACACAGCTCTTCTAGAAATCTAAGAAGTCTAAATCGCCCTATTAACTCACCATCTCATTAGCCTTCCCCAAGATGTCAAAGAGGGCAAGAGAATCAACATTTTTCTGCATTAAATGGTGACTTATAGAAAGCTGCCTCCATATTTGACCCTGTAAATCCACTAAAAACCTGGGGGGCCTGCCAGATAGTGTCTTTAAGCTTGGCTCTGTACTAGCTTTCATGACTTTCCTATAATGAATTGTAGCTTGCCTGAGTCATTAGGAAGATTCTGACAGGGAATCAGCTGGACTCTGCTGTTCTTTGAAGGACTCCATTTATCTATGATTCAGTGCCTAAGCAGTGAAATAGCTTGGAGGGGTCAGCCAGGGAACAGAGCCCATAACTGTTGGTTTGATTAAATTGCAAGTATGTGCGTTGACTTTTAATGTATGCATCAGAAAAACTTGAGACAAGAAAATAACTACTTCTCATGCTACCTTTTGCTCATTCCCTATTCAGCATTCCAGGCAAGGGTTAATTAAAAGCTTCTGTTTGTTGGCTCTGTGGCTGAATCATAGGCCTAAATTGACAGATTGAAGCTGTACTTTAGCAAGATTACATTATGTCTCTGTTAGAGATAGCAACCAATAAAATCGTATAGTGCTAAGTAATGCTAAGCTATCAACTTAACTATCTTTTAACCTTATTATAGTTTTATGGCCTGTGTTTTCTGAATGTCTTGTTCTACTTCAAAATATTTTTTTCTTAATGCATATTTTATATTTTGCTTCCTAGCTTATTAATGTGGCCTTGGGCAAATGCATTTCCATTGAAAACACCACAGCCACTTTGGAAGACTGTGATGGAAGCAGCAAGGTACCTGGGCTGGGTTTTCTCTCTCATAGGTGCAGTGGATAGATGGCCCAGGTGTAGGTGATAAGTGCAGGGTATGGCACATTTACTGCTCGCTTGAGAAATTTATTTTCGCTTTTACAAACAATAATTAATTTATAAATTTCTACATAATCATACGCTTGGCGATAAGAGAGCCCACAACTAAACGTACAGACAGCGAGCAAGGGAGTAAAAGTGTGGGTACTGAAGTCAACCCACCAGGGACCCAATGCTGGCTCCACTGCTTTCGAAAGTGTGTTAACTTTGCAAACCCTTTAACCTTTAGGTAAATAGTCGTGATAACAGTCCCTCCCCCTAAAACAGGTTTGAAGATGAAATTATGTGATACCGATGAAGCATGTAGAACGATATTTAACACTTAGTGCTCCACAAATGTTCACTGTTATAATGATAAAGACACAAAATGTGAAAAATTTAAAAAAAGTTATGTATAAAGATAAAATAATAAAGGAAATGAAGGAAGAACATATTTTTAAATAATCTAAGGGAGAAATTTTGTTTTGATTCAGTCCCCTCCTCCCCATTCTCATACATATAAAGGAGCATAATGCAAATTACATAATCCATGATCCATGATCGAAAACCCTTCAACAAATCTCTGACAAACTCAGAACACAATGGATAGGGGAGGAAGGAGGGCTCAGGAGCACAGGGCAAGGACTCTGCAGTGCTGGAGGTGAGCTCTGAGTGATGGGACCTCCCTCTTCAACATGCGTTCCCTACCCATTCTCATTCTGTGGGGATATTATTGGTTTGGGTGCCAAATAAAACTCATAGGAACATCAGTACATGAGTACAATGCAGCTTCCTAAAATTGTAGATCACACTTTGGTGGAGAAATCATTTTGTGATGACAATCTAGGCTTGCCCAGACTTTGACTTAGAGACATTGCCTATATATATATATATATATATATATATATATGTTTATTTAGTTTTGACAGAGAGAGAGACAGAACATGAGCAGGGGAGAGGCAGAGAGAGAGGGAAACACAGAATCCAAAGCAGGCTCCAGGCTCTGAGCTGTCAGCACAGAGCCCGATGCAGGGCTCAAACTCACAGACTGCAAGATCACGACCTGAGCCGAAGTCAGACGCTCAACCGACTGAGCCACCCAGGCACCCCAAGACATTGCTTATATTTTTGAGCACATTTCCTCTCCACTCTTAATTCAAAGCTGCTACTAGAAGAAAGGCATCTTTGTCATCTGTGTTGCTATAATTCAGCTAAGGATTATAAACTTGAAGCTAAGGGAACTCTCTTTTAATTAGGAAAGAAGGGAGGTAGAGGGAAGAGAAATGTGTCAAAAATCATTTGAAATACACAACTTGCATATTAACCATTCAGAGAGGAAATAAAGTCATAAATTATAAAACCACAAGTAGTCCGAATCATATGAAAGCAAAATATTATTTAAGTCAGTCCTTCAAGACTCATTATTTTAGTGATTTTCCATGCCTGATTAAACCAGTATTTTATCTGAAGACCCAAATTGTAGTCTGGATAACCACTGAGCCTCTCAAGGACATACTAGGAGGTGAAAATATGAATATGCAGCCCCCTGCTTTCAAAAAAAAAAAAACACCCATCTCCCTTTTTGTCTTGTTACTCATTTTTAGCTTCTGCTTCTTATAGTTTGTTTGAGTAATAAGAAGTAAGGGAAAGTTGGAGGAAGTTAACTTATCTGGGGCCGAATTAACTAAACTTTATACCAAGCCAGTTAATAACATTCATCCAAAAAAAGCACAAAAGGAATAAATTTCTAGGATTAACCACCAAGCTCTATCCTTCACCTTACCTAAAAAGTCCCCTATTAGCTTTTCATTAACTATTACCTTTTCAACCAGTTGAGATGTCCCTTCTAAAGGTAATATCTAGCTTCTCTTTGTAGCCACCTCACTTCCTTGTACTATGGCATAAGACCATGCATCTCAAATTTTAATGTGCACACAAATCACCTGGAAAGTTTGTTACAATACAGATTCCGATTCAATAGTTCATGATGGGGCTGAGAGTCAGGCGTTTCAACTACCTCCCCGGTGATACTGATGTTGGTCCAGGGAGTACCCTTTGAGTGGTGAGGTCTAACCCAATGACAAGTGTGATAATCTAACTTACATCTCAGTTACATTACAAATGATTCACTAGATAAAAACATTTAGATAGATTTTACCAGAAGTCTATTTTTTATGTTTATATTGGTGCAAAACAACAGACGTCCCCCAGACCAAGAGCCATAAGGTAATTGACCAGACAGATAGTACTAGGTTGTAAATAACTGGAGAAAGGACTTATAAAAAAATCTAAAACCTGGTTTAAATACCTGAAACAGTATTTACTTTAGACTTCAGCAACTCTCCCAAACTGGACTTCTCCAAGAGTAATTCTTGGGAACTAGGGGATGCTAACAGAGCAGAGCCCGATGAGTCTTTCTGCTATCAGCAAAGAAAGATTTTTGACGTTGCTTACATTAGAAACATTTTTTACCCTTAAGAAAGATTGTGGACCTTTCCTACAAAGCCTCTAGGAGTCCAGTAATCTGGATACTCTTAAAGAAGCATAATCATTTCCACCAAAGTAATTTCGGGCTGTGACTTAGACCTCCTTGTAGCCCTAATGGCTCCAGGTGGTTTGAATGTTTCACTGCCTCAAAACACCAGGCTTATCTGGGGTTCCGAGTTACCTGAAATGACCTCCGTTTGCGCCTATGTACTAACTGCACTAAATAATTTTTATTATTGCAACTCACATTTATTGAGAGCTTACTGTGTGGTAAATAAACACCTAGCAGTCATTACCTCAACTCTCTGAGATACACGCTGTTGCTATCCAACTTAAAAATGACAAGAATGAAATGCGATATGGTAATAGTATGCCCGTACTGTCCGAACTGAAAGTGGCAATACCAGGATTTGGGTACAAAACATTTGATCAGAGTGCCCATCTCCTTAACCATTGCTAACAAAACTGTGAAGCAAAGACCCTACCTGTGTTTGTTGCTGAAAGTGACCTTTTCTTTATTCATTTCCCGACAGCTTCAGCAATTTAATTATACCTGGCTAAGACTTATTAAACATGGAGAATGGTGCTTAGCTCCAGTCCCTGATACCGGGGCCCTGAGGCTGCACCCTTGTGATAACAGAAACAAAGGGCTAAAATGGCTGCATAAATCAACATCAGTCTTTCATCCGGAACTGGTAAGCAAAATATCTGTACCTCTTCTTTATCACAAATCCAACTTCCAATTAAAGGGGACATAAAACTCTCATTGTCGGCTTCCTCACTCAGAACCTTTAAATGTGTTTGTGATGATCGAGGCAATATAGAAGTTCATACAGAGAGATAAACAGATATATTTTTTTTTTATAAATTGGCAAGTCTTTTTTCTTTTACAAAATTTATTTCAGGTAGGTTGTTTTAAATATAAGTCACCAGGTTCCTTGGTTACATTACTATCAGCATCTTTGTTTCTGTAAGTCATTTGCCTCAGTCAACTAACAGCAGCAAAAATAATGCTTATGGGCTAGAACTGGTTCTCAATGGTCACCAGAAAAGCCTATAAGGAGAGTATATGGGGAAAACAAGAACCAGCGTGCTTTCTACAAGGCCTGCAATTTAGGATGAATCTGGTTTTTTTGACATTCTGCCTCCTTTCCACAAGGGGTGACTTTTCCTCATCCCCCACCCTGGTTACCAGAGACCTGGCTCTCAACAGGTGTTGGAACCAGCTCCCACCAGCTTGTAGGAGCTAATTGTGCACTAACTTCACATTCAATGACATCACACTGGTAGCTTGAAACAAGCCATGATGGGAGTATTACATAAACCCATGCTACAGATCTGGGGGTGTTTGTCCAGAGGTCCAGCTGTTAATATTTCCTAGACCACCCCTGCTATAACTTCTTCATTCTCAAAGTCCTGACAGTTTTCCTCAATGGTATTTTTTAAAGTTTATTTATTTCTTTTGAGAGAGAGAGAGAGAGTGTCTGTGTGTGTGTGTGTGTGTGTGTGTGTGAGTGATGGAGGGACAGAGAGAGAGGAAGAGAGAGAACCCCAAGCAGCCTCCCTGCTGTCCGCACAGAGCCTGACACGGTGCTCGATCTCATGAACTATGAGATGATGACCTGAGCCCAAACCAAGAGTCAGATGCCTAACTGCCTGAGCCACCCAGGCACCCCTTCCCCAATTCTATTTTAACAAGATATCAAATCGTAAGCTTTGGTGTAAGATCTTGGGGTGGCAAGAATAGTTTCAGGAGGGCCTTCCTGAAGTCTCTACTATCTCACTAGCAAGTAGCCATCAAATCCACAAAATGTACTGGGTGCATGAAGACCATCATTTTGCTCAGGCCTGTCCCCAAAGTCAGCACGCTTCTTTTTCTCCTTAGAGTGCCTCCATTCCTTTTGATGTCACAGCCAGTGACCACTCCCTTCATGACAGTTTTCTTCCCGCTCAGGATCAAAACCAGGGTCTGAGCAACATGCTTCCCAATCTTCCTCCCTTTTAATTTTCTCTGTTATATTTCAGTTCCTTCTGGACATTTTTTTTCCTTGTTAGTGATAATGGCTCTTGTTGACTTATTCAGAAAAATGAAATATTACTAGTGTACAAGTTACTAATTTTATATTTCATGGTGTTGGGAAAACGCATAAACATCTATTGAATATTCTCTTTGGCTTCCTTAACCTTATGCCAAACAAAGCAGGAGGTGTTGGGGGAGGTGGTGGGTGCAGGGGAGAGAAAGGATGAGAATGAGAACACATTTTTCATCTCCAGAAGTGAATCTGTTACCAGGGAGAAAAATTCAGGCTGGTGAGAAAATATTTAGGAGTAAGCAGCCCTTAAATCACATAGGTCTTATTTACAAACTGGCTTGACCCCATTGAGAACTTAAGCCTTCATTAGCTGATTTTTATACAGGCTTAATTTTGGTCCCTCTAAATGGTAAACCAGTTTGTAAAGAGAGTAATTTAATTAAGATAGCAAAAATTGGATAGCTGTTTCCCGACATTGGTTGTGCCTGTGACTTTGTATCATGCCACATAGCTGCCTTCTGCCTTCGGTTCCCCATTTCCATGCTGCTAGATGTTATGGAGATGAATATCTTAATAATAGTCTTCCTTATTTTTTCAGTATTTTGGTAGTTTTTATACTAAACCTCCTGAATCCTCCAAAGCATGTTAAGAGAAATGGAGAATACGACTATGAGTATCAAGAACATATCTTTTCTTTTAGCATTAGGAGTTGAGAGCTTCATGGAAGGAAGTAGGGTAATAGTGAGTTTGACCCTGAATACCAATGCATTGTTAAAATGATACATTTCCAACCTCATTTCAAAGATGTTCTCTAAGCCCACCCACCCAAATGCTCTGGATTATGGACACCTAAAAGGAAATCATTTCATAGGTAGCTTCTAAATACTGGGGCATGGAATGACCCTCCACTACTGGTTCCCTCATCAAGTGTCTTTAGGTTGGGGACAAGTTGTTCAGTTACCACTTTTTAATCCACTGGCAGAACATTGTAGATAATCCAGGATGATTTTGCTCAAGGCCAACTCCTTTACAAAACCTTGAGCATACTCAAACATCATCTTACCAGAGTCCTACAGGATGACAATGTTTTTGTAGGAACACCTTTAAAACAAACTATTATGAAGCCACCCCTGTTTGATATATTCTTTTGAATAATTCAAAACAATGTACGTATGATTAAGACTACCTTTGTCATAGTCATGGAAAATTGAGAGAATTAAAAGGTGAAAAAATATACAAAGCCATAAGCATGTTCTAAATTGGTTATCCATTATTTCTAGGATATTCAATAAATATTAACCAATAATAGAACTTCTCTGAAATACCTTTGACTTTTTTCTAACTACCTCTGGATTTTCTGAACATCAGGAATCATGTACTATCAGAGATTATGGTGGAAAGCTTATAAATATATACATCATTTCTAGCACTTTGTATTCCAAGTTTGCATTATAAGGTATGAACTCAATTAAGACATTAACTAACTCACTTTTTGCAATGGGTATTTTTTCATGATCACCATCAATTAGAGAACCATCATCTATCAAATATAGTAAATGCCGTATGGAATTATTTTCTTTAAATAATAGAGTTATCAAACCTGTTGTCAGAAAATAAATCTTTTGCCTCCTCCCTGAGGAAGTCGTAAAAGTCTTAACAGCCTTGTAGCTTGGCAAAGTGAGATAGAGACAAATTTAATACAGTCTAAAGACTGTGTGCATGTTGTTAATTTAGGCAAGAAGAATTCCTGAGGAATCAAAAATATAATTATCTTTTTTTTATTAGGTTGTATTTCTTTATATGGCAGTTGTCAAATTCATTCTGTGGCTCATTCAAGATTCTCTTTCTTTCTAGGTGAATCACATTGTTTTTGGAAACTATCATCAGTTGTTATGCTTAGAAGGAAATGTTTCTCAGAAGACCCTGAAAGTTGGTGCTTGTGACCCAGTGAAGCAGTATCAGAAGTGGAAATTTGAAAAATATTATGAAGACTAAAGAGCAACTAATATTTTTTTATCCAGTAAACCCATTAGACACTGTGAAAATTACAGTGGAGGTGGGGACTGTGTTTCTCCGTGGTAGTTTACATTCTCAAAATTAATAGCCTTTGAATAGGAGATTAAAACACCCACAATAGTTAAGAAACCAAGAGTGAGCTCAGGGAAACAGTCTAACATTGGATTGGAGTCCTTCTTCAACTCTAGGTGGCCTTTTGAATTGCTGCTTCCTGTCCTGTGCTGGACCTCAGCCTGCAAGCTTCCCTATGTGATCAAACAGGTAACTGGAAATGAAGCCAAAAGTACTGGAGGAAGCACAGTGATATTCACGATGACTGAGTCTGATAATAACCAGCTCCTTGGGCGTCACAAGTTGGTATAATCAATGAGAACCTAGACCTTTATTTACTGTTTTTAATAAAACAATGACTTGAGTTCCTATGGTGAAAAGACCTTAGAAACACACACAGATGCCATCTTGATGAAGTCCCTTCCAATTACACTCATGTTCGCCTACCAGTGTGAAGAGTATCAATATCATACTCCCCAATGGTAGAGCTTTAATCTAGATGACTACATAATGTTATTTTGTTTTGTTTTTTCCCCATATGAGTCAATGGAAAAAAATTTTCAGTGAGGAAGTCAAATGCTGATTCAATTCTAGATATACACATTGTTTTAATTCATTTTGTGCTTTTAAAGCTACACTTTAAAAAAAAAAAAAACAGTCTTATTAGCAACCTCCTAGACCTATGTGGATGTTAAAAAGGAAAGAAAAAAGGCAAAGAAAAAGACTGGGTGGGTCACAATACACAGTAGTCATGAAAAATACACTTAATCGTTGAACACGCTCTAATGCAAGATCAGATAAGAGGAGCTGAAATAAATAAAGCAGAAATAGAGCAATGAGGGGCACCTGGGTGGCTCTGTCAGTTAAGCCTCTGACTCTTGATTTAGGCTCAGGTCATGATCCCATGATGGAATAGAGCCCTGCATCCTGCTTGGGATTCTCTCTCCCTCTCTCTCTGCATTTCCCCTGCTTGTGCTGTCTCTCTCTCTCTCAAAATAAATAAATAAATAAACAAACATATTTTTTTTTTAAAAAAAGAAATAAAGCACTGAAAAATATTAAAGATTTATATAAAATAGTATTTTAGATTTAACAGCATTCACAGGGTTGAAATATGTTTAAAAAGCTCTAAAAGATTCCAAAGTAGAAATAAAATGAAGTAAACATAATGAAAGGGGAAGAGAATAAGAATATACAACCCTCAGGAAGAGAGTTAAGAAAAAAATTGATCTAGACTTGGCCAAAAAAGAAAGGGAATATAGCACCTCTATGGGGTGGGGTGGGAGTGGGGAATAAGGCCATAGATGTGGACCTAGTGATAACACCGATAAATTGGGGACAAAGTCCAATTTTTCTTTGGTCCAAACTGAGCTCCTAATCTTAGGGATGCCAATACTTAGGCATACTAGAGAAGGTTTTAGAAATCCTAGTATCTTTTATACTGGTTTTTTAGTAAGAAAATTGATACCCAAAAGAAGAATTATGTGTCTAAAAATCCCACACCAGTTAGTGAGAGATGATGATTAGAATTTGGATCTCTAAAGAGAGGGCTCATTCCACTGCCCCAAGCCACTGGCCCAAACAAATCTGACCTAGAGCATTCTTAAGATAGAGATACATAAAGCTTTTCGCTGGAGTTGGGTCTCTGGAGGATAACCATGCTATACACTTGTTAATATAAAAACAAATGAAACTTTGTTCAGTCGAGCTGATGGTAAAACTGGGCATCTTCATTCTGACTTCCTATTTAAAATTTAATTTTATCTCCCAATTAATTACACAAAAGCGGAACTATAACTATGACTCAGAAGGGAAAATAGGTTTGCCTATTTGCATCGTATTTAAGATGTTTTGTTCTGATAACTGACATTGCAGATGAGATAAGAGAATGACTAGAAAATGAGATAATTCTTTTCAAAACGGATAAAACACAAGCCAGTTGCCAAAGGACTAACTGAATTGCTGACCCAAACTGAATCTGCTGAGTGCCTCATGCAATTATTTGTGTGACTGCAAAAATGTTGAAAGGTTTTATTTTATTTTTTTCCCCCAGTGTAAAAACTCTCTTTTTATTCAAAAAACGTTTCCATGAAAAACATCAACTCTGTTCAGAAAAAGACTAATTATGGCTTGGATTCACTTATCTTTGGGCATACCAATGAAAGAAATTGGAATGTTTTTCACAAAAAAACCAAAACAAAACAAAACTTCTATAGTCTGTTTAGTGCACACTCTCCCTGACTTCACCATGACATGCTCATAATATGAAGCTATATTTGAATCCATACTGTCAATATCACAGAGGATTATTTTCATATGTGACACGTTTATTCTTAGAAAGAATTTTAAAAACAGCTTTTACCATGTATTTTTCTATTACTCTGAGATTCAAGCAATGAATCACTCGTTAGAAATCTTATAGACCTAAATTTAAGAGTATTGACTAATTGTGAAATCTCCTACCAACATTTTTTAAGCATTATCCTCTAAATTCTATTTTTAGAAGACTATAGTAAAGGAGTAAATGCTACTAGGTCTCTAGTACTTCTAGTGAGAAACCTTGAATGGGACACATTAGGGTCCTCTTCAGCCCTAAATCCATCAGTAGGAGGCAGTGTTACAGGGACTTCAGAGTTTTCCCTGAATTGGTTTGAGTCATTGCCTTTTCTTAGAAAAGCGTCTATACATTTTGTTACTTTAAACACAAGCATAGTTTTGGTAATATTTCACAGGACTTGTTTGATCAAAAGCTAACTTACCAGACCATCGAAGTACTTCTGAACCTTTCAGTGTGCCCAGTTTCTTTCTCTTTTTCAACAGTTACCCAGAACTTCTCCCTAAAAGATGACAGAGCTGTTGTTGGTACAGCCATGTTTCATTACTAGCATCGAATTTGCTCATTTCTGTCTGCTGACGTTCAATCAGCTGTCATTCACAGGGCCCCCAAACCACCATATGCCATAATCACAATGTATTGTTAGCTTCTCCACAACTAATCTGGAAATATTCTCAATATGAAAAACCCTTGCTTATAGTATCGCCTTAGGGATTGTAGAGGAGTAAAAAGATACCAGCTATTGTACGTAGGAATTCAATCTCTCCAGTCCACCTTGATTTTATGAATGGCTTAGAATGGTTTTCAAGGGGCTCTCATGTAAGAGAGTAGGGTTGAGGCCAGCCAGCCAGTACCATTTTATTTGTTTTAACAACTTTAACTTCCCATTCAAACACAGAAAAGAAATATGCCGCAGGTGAGGGTCCCAATATCTTCCATAAAAAACAAGGAATTTACAGGGAATAAAGGGAAAAGAGATGAGAACTAATTATCTTTGAATATCTTTGATGTGCTAGGCACTGTTTATGCCCCATCTCACTGTTGTGCACAACTCCATGAGTTAGGTCTTTTTCTCCCCAATATGCAGACAAGGAGGATGGCTGAGAGGGATTGTCTAAGATCATCCCACGAGTAAGAGATTAAAATTTAGTTTCCATTCTGTCTGAAGAAGAAGAAGAAGAAGAAGAAGAAGAAGAAGAAGAAGGAAAAGGAGAAGGAGAAGGAGAAGGAGAAGGAGAAGGAGAAGGAGAAGGAGAAGGAGAAGAAGATGGAAGAAAAAGAAGATAGAAGAAGAAGGAGGAGGAGGAGGATGAGGAGGGGAAGGAGGAGGAGGAGGAGGAGGAGAAGCAAAGAATCTCTTTGACTACAGCATGCTGCTATGATTTGTTTTTTAAGTAGAGAGGTCAACTCAGGTGGACTCAGTTAAAATCCCTTCATTGTGATGTCAAGCTTCTTAGGTCTTTCTTGGCTGTTGTATAGATAGGATAAAAGGCTACATCCTTTCTGTTAATCAACAGAAATGTAGGCTTAAGGTTAGCTACTCCCACATGCTTTGCAATAGTCCATCTCCTTGACTTCGTGAAGGACACACTCTTTTCCATTTCCTATAACATATATGAGAAGGAGAAGCAGACAAAGAGAAATTGTTTCTCTGTAAATAATACTGCCAACCCTTTCTTCTACCAACCATTAATCAAAGCTGAAAGATTGTCCAGTTTGAACAGAGGTGGGAAGTAAAAAATTGAAGGGTCCTTTAATTTAAAATACAAACCAAGTCTTGTAACTTTTACTACATTGTGCAGATTGTCACCATAGTGCTTCTACAACTTTTGTGTAGGTTATTCAAACATTGCTACAAGCTGCATGCCTTGAAATGAGAAAAGGAACAGTAACCAAAGCTGATGTACACAAAATATTTATTTCTGGCAAACAGCCATTCCATGGACAGGTTTGAGTAAGCCAATGTAAAGCATTATCTATGCCTGCTGAGGTTTAATGGCTATTTCAGGTGTTGGTGGTCCTAAAAGAAAGGACCTAAAAGAAAGGGGGGGGGAACCCCGTCACAACAAGCAGATTTAATGCCTCTGTTTTCAACCTAATGGGGCAGCTTATAGTTACCATCCCAATTAGGGTCTGTTTGCAAGCTTATGTGAATCATCACTTTGCAAAAACATACAGGAAAGTTCTCATTTTTCAGTAGATAGAGCAAGTTTCTAATATGTTGCATTTCTAATGATGATAGTTGCCATCAAATAAGTAACAATTTTTTTGATAACTAAGGCTTTCTATTTTATTATTGATTGGTATTTGCCAGTTCAAGGATATTAGTCATAAATATCTATATAAAATATAACCTATATATAAGATATTAACACTAATTTTTGAGAGCACAGATTACTTGACCAAAAAAAAAATCAATCTTTGTAAATATATATGTAAATAAACGTATATTTATATAGATAAATATGTGTATATATTTATATATATGTGTATATATAAATATACGAGGCTCTATCTCTTATGTTTTGAAGTGAGAGAAAATAAAACCAAGAGTTTCTACTCACAAATAAAGAAAATTATGAAATGTGTTTAGATATTTTGAATTATTTTAAGTGCACAGCCTTGTCTGAATCTGGCCTTCTGGACAAAAACGTCTCCAGTAGACTTTCACTCTGGGTATTGTTTTCCATACTTGAAGGGAGTAACCAAACTTTAAATTATCAAGATGCTTGTTATTCACTCAGGAATATGCACATGCCTTAATTCTCTTCCTTCAGACAACTGCCTAAATGTTGCAAGTTTTATACATATTATCTAGAAGAAGTGGGCAGAGAAACAAGAGAAGGCAAAGGTAGAGTTAATGAAAACATCTGTTCATTCTGTTAACAGAACGAGATTAAAACTATGGAGCATAAAGGAATTTAGAGTAATTTGAACATTTTGAAGTATCCGTTTTTTCCTGCCTCTGCCCAACTGAAGTCATTATAAAGAAGGAATCAAATATGTAATATTACGTTTCGAACTAAAACCGCAAATTACTTTCCAAATTCCTGTCCAAAACTCTCCCACACTGGCAGTTAATTACTAGATATCATCCTTTGATTTTGTAACTTGCCACGTATCTATCTGTTCGGTGACCGCTGCTGTTGATTACTGCCCACGTCATTGTGTTTACATTGATTGTATGGCTTAGTCGCCTAGTGTTCTTCATGAGCTATATACGCATTTTAGTATTCATATTTATTATGTTACTGTCTGATATTTTAATATTGGCAAATGTTTGCTGTAACTTTTGACATTACTTTTTATAACCCTCTTGTTTTTATAGAGCAATGAAAGTTAAGGCTTTAAAAGTAGTTGCCTTTCTCATATGGTCAAACATATTTCTTCTTTATGATACCCCAGTGCTTCATCTTTTTCCATAATTCTCTATTATTATGTATTTTAAATATTTTTTCCTATCACTTTGAAAAACTTCAATGTCCGTTCTTCATTAGAAAATGTGCCAAAAGTACTACCCTATGTGAATATGCAGAAACAATTACTATAAAAGTGTCATCATGGTTTAAATGTATTACCTTGATGACTATAAAGATATATATATATATATATATATATATATATATATATATACATACATACACACATATGTTTTTCAAGTTATTGGAATTAAGATGTATCTAAAACAAGGGCTCAGTTCCTGTAAAAATAATAAAGCTTTTTTTTATGAACATTACATACGTATCCACCAGAAATTTTTTTTTTGCAATTTTCTACACAACCATTTTAAGACCTTTTTGAAATAAATAATGCTGTTTTGATTTTAAATAAGGTGTTCTGTTGATTTCTAAACAGCATTTATGAATAATCTTTAGTAGCTGTTGATATGCAAGGGCTCTTTCTACATTTTAAAAAGCAGCTAAAGAAAATAAATTCTAGACACCAAAAACAAGGACACAAACTTTTATTGAGAGCAAGTCAGACACAGCAATTTTTTTATTTAAGTTGTAGACAGATGATAGACAGATTCGGACATATTCCATGTCTTTAAATCTAGCATTATATGAAAGGTGAATTTTATATTGACTATGAAACAGAGCTTTTTATTAATTCCTGTTCACCCAAAAACTAAGAAAAATTAAAACTCGTGTAAGGAGTATCAACATTCTCACAATAAACCAATTTCCCTCCTACCAGGTACCAGAGTCCTTCTTCCACCCTCAAAGCTTGAACCACAAAAGCAGTAAATCTTCCAGTATAATTACCAATTTGTGTTCTAATTTATCCCGTAGGAGTGTCTAATATGTCAAATATCCCTCGTGCAATCTGAATCATACCCTTGCCTTTCCTAGGTTATAAAGAATCAAACAGTCATCTAACCCCATCATGTTACTTATAATCACTCAAGTCTGTGGCCTTCGTGTAAGATGGCAGCACAGGGCAGTGGGCATTAATGTCAAAGAATAGTTTCGGTGCTCTTTTGCAACTACACTGCCTCATCCATGAGCACTAAGCATTTACTCATTGAGCTTACCCTGAAAAAGTCTTTATTGACAAAATATTTTGTGGTTGGTTAATTTTTGGTAAGAGCACAAAGCTAAAAAAGCCACGGTTACTAGGCGTTGGATCCCCATAAGAGCTAGGTGCTTGGCCGTGTCACACTATAGATGGTGGCCGTAGACCACCCACCTCACTCAGATTCCACAGGGATTCAACACTTCTGCTGGAACAGTTCATAATATAGGCTCTGCTGATGGTAGGTTAACAAAATGCTCCTATTCCATGATGGATAACACATTACTGTGTTTTGAAGTTAAGTGGAAAATTGTAGGGGTCATCAGTAATCCAGAAAAGAAAATAGGTTGTCCAGGTAGAATGATTTAGAGGATCTAAATAAATAGGAAATTGTCCTACTGCACTAATCTTCTACCTAAATTTATCAAGAAAGACCTGATTTCCCTGGCTTTATTCTGAGAACTTGCATTGTCAAGAATGAAATCTTTAAGTTCCACAGATGAAGAGTGACAGAACTTTTACGTGATCAGGTTGCAAAATATCTGTTTGAAAGAATAAAAGGAGCACTTCAATCTTGAATTCAAAATTGAGTCTTGTAAACAGTAAATAATAGTACATGATACCCTGGAAATATATGACCAGGAAGAATTAAAGAAATTTCCATTAGAATGTGCAGGATTTGTTACACATAAATAAGCAATAATCTAAGAAGGGCTAACCCAGGGTTTTTCACAAAATGAAAAAGAAATAAACAAAGGGTTGAATAGTACAATGAAGACTGTATTACATTCAGACAATAAGGAATTGTCTTTTTATTTGCAGGGCCAAAAATATCTTTAACGGTGGTGACAGAAAGTTCAGAGTGATATATATGGAAGCATGAAATGAAAAATTATGAAACTATCTAAGAATATAAATATAGACTCTCCCTTTTCATAAATATTCAATACATTATTTGACACACCGGTTTGAGTGAAGCTCCATAAGTACAATTTTAAGCATCTTGATTTGGGCTGAGGTCCAGTAAATTATATATTCCCAACTATCAGAGCTTTCTCACTAAAAATACAGGCTCACGCTCTACTTTGAAAATACCCTAAGATAATTATTTCCATTTTCATAGTAACTAGTACAGTTATGACGAGACTTCTCTTGGGTTTCTAAGGAAAGAAAATTCTTCTGAGATACTGTTAATAAGAGCAAGTATAGTAATAGAGAAGGATATCCTCTTAAAATTTCACCGAAGCTGTCATTTTCATTTTTAATGAATTTAACTATGCCAGATGAGATTTTATTTTCCATCACAGAAATAAACTATCTGACTCTTTAATCTATTGCCCACCCATCTTCTAGCCCCTCCTTGTACCAACCTTACAATGAATTTCATTCATCCTGAGAACATAAAGCCAACATTTAGTCAACACAATTGTCCTGACTGACAATTGCTCAGCCCCTCTAGTGAGAAAATTTAGTGAATGATAACACCTACGAAGGAGGCCTATACAGAGTTTTCACTCTGTAGATGCCAAGGAAAACCACTTAAAACCTTTTCTGAAGATAATAGGAAAGCAAAGTATTTTGGAAAGCTTATTGCCAGAGTCTATAAAAGCATATTTAAAAGAAAGAGAATGGAACCAGTCTTTCCAGCACCCTCAATGTACAGGAAGAAAGATACCAAAAGAAATACAGGTCATTTCTAAGAGTCCTCTTTCATTTGAAGACTGTGTTTTCCAGTGTTGCTACTTTTAAAGCCGAATCATGCCACAGTCTCCAAGAGTACTTGCTATTTGCTATCTAGTGCTTACCACACGAGGCTATATTAGTAAAGTTTTAAAAAGCAAATGCCCAAGAATGAATCTAAAGCATTTTGATTTGAGGTTACCAGACTGAATTTTGTCTAGGGTTATTTCCATATTATTCTACAGTGAAGCAGGGGTTAACCTCTCACATCTTTAAAGGGGATGACTCAAATAAGGCAGGCAAAGACGCATCTCAGGAAAATAGAATTAGCTTTTGCTTTAGTGGGCACAAGAACTTCTCAGTTCCATTTAGTTTATAAATGCATCATTGACTCGAATTCATCAATTCTTTGTTTGGTGTTCCCCTTCCTGATTTTCCGATAGGATATTGTATTGTATCTTGAATAAGCATTTCTGGAGATATCACTCTTCTTCTCAAAGTTTGGCTGCTCATCAGGTGTCACAGGTTGGGAACTAGGGCTGCTCAGTGGGGAGTCCTCATTTGCATTTCCTTCCTCTTTTAATTGGGAATCTTCAACATTTTTTTTCTGAAATTCTATCACTCGAACTTCATCTTCGTCATCATTGCAACCATCATCATCATCGTTATTAATTTCTTCATCCCAAACCTCTTGCTCCTCCTCATGTTTAGAATGCAACACATCGACTTGGCTAGGTTTCCGATATCCCAACCATTCAATTTCAGTTGCTTGATGAGCTTTGTTCTTCCCGTCCTCCTCTCCTTTCTCTTCTAGAGATTGTTCAGCAATCCTTTCCTGTCTACTTATTTCCTGGTTACCGACGCTCGGAGGAATCTTCTTCCATTGATACCCTGTAGCAAAATCAATTCGTAATTGAAATACCCAGCTGTTATTCTTTAAATTACCTTTCTGGGCAATCATTTCCCCACAATATTCTTTATAGGATATTATTCTGTGGGTTATGGGTATGTTTTACACAATAAAATGGGTTGCACCATCTAATTAGTTTGGGCCATGGGTGGTCAGGAGTCAAATGCTAGGCTAACCATAACATCAAGCCCCCCAAAGCACACACAATGTAGTCTAAGATCTGCCTCTGATTTCTGGAGAGCCTAGATTTAAAAATTAGGCTGAGATCATCTCTATATAGCTAGATTGGCCTATTATTTTAGACATGTCCCTAAAGACAACTGAATCAAGTGGTTTGGTATCATGGAGTGACTTTTACATGGCTTAATTCATCACAAATTTCACTTTTCAAGCAGATCACATCAGCATATCTGCACAATTACTACAGCATATCAGCACAATATTTATTTTACATGCTAAAGAGAACTAATTATAAGAGAATGGAGAGTGGAAGTTGTTCTCTAGGCTTTCACCACTAAAGGAACTTCTTTTATATATATATTTTCTAAATTTGTTCTTAATGTTTATTTATCATCGACAGAGAGACAGAGCGTGAGTGGGGGAGGAGCAGAGATAGAGGGAGACAGAATCTGAAGCAGATTCCAGGCTCTGAGCTATCAGCCCAGAGCCCAATAGAGGGCTTGAACTCAGGAACCATGAGATCATGGTCAAAGTCAGATGCTTAACCCACTGAGCCACCCAGGTACCCCTCTAAAGGGACTTCTGTGGGAAGTTTCAGTCTATCGTATGCATGACTCCAAGATATTGTCTGGATTCTGTCCCTTGTTGGGCCTTGGTTCACTATTCCCTTTCAACACCATAAGAGTCTTTAAAATAAAATGAGAGACAATGTTCCTCTTTGCCTTTCCCCTCCACGATTTTCTACTTTTACTGAAAGATGTTCACAAATCCATGTCCAGTTAAGAATTTTCATTTTTTTTTTCATTGTTTTGTTTTCCCAACTACAGGAACCAGATTGTAAACTCGTAAAAAGAGACAGAAGTAAAGATGGATTATCATTCCTAACTAGTTATACACGGTTCCTATCAGCATGTTGGTGCCTAGTCAATGTTCTTTACATTATAAATAAATATATGTTAGAATGTTTGCTATAATATTAAGCTTTCTTTTATTCACTTTTTTTCCCCCACAGAAACAAAGAAGCTGATCTTTAAAGAAGAAGAAGAAGAAGAAGAAGAAGAAGAAGAAGAAGCTGATCTTTTTGCTCATATCATGACTCAGGCCTGGAGTTGTCACGCACGAAATTACTTCTTGAATTTAAATTACAGTTTTTCCTCAGTTTTTTTAGCATCTTGCTATTTTCAACCCAGGAGTATTCTCTTTGGAGACTTTATAGCTGTTTGTCATTGTGAAAACAGGAGACACCAACATGTGTCTTACAGGAAAAACATATGTTCCACCAAACACAAAAGGATTTATTCTGGGAAAAATTCACCCTGAGACCATCTACTTGAAAATCCAGATTGCATTCATTCTCTGTTTGATAAAAATGAAAGATTCCAGCAAACTGTTGTCTCCAGCAGACTTCCTGATCAGAAATTTGAAAGGGTCTCCTCATGGACCTTGACATCCCTGCCTCTGAGAACTTGCTACATTGGGAACAGAAAGATTAGGGCAAAGAAGTTATTTAATTCACTTCACGGGGCATAAGTTTTATAAATGACGTGTGATAATGTAAAAGCTTAAAAATGGTTGTTCCTTACTACATTACTACAATAATGGAGGTTCCACCACTACATATGGACAGCAGATAGTCTGAGAGGCATCCAGGCAAAGTGGACAAACCCAAGAAACTGCCAGTCACATCCCTGTCTTTTTTGGTATCTATTATTTTATGTGATGTTCTAATATATATATATTTTTTAAATGTATCTCTTCCACATTTTTTCCTGTTAAGGTCTTAACTAAGCTAAATCGCTCAGGTCTAATGAACTGACTTCAATTTTGAGACAAGATGTTTATGGCGGCAAAAGAGGAAATGAATGCTTCATTAATAGGTGTTTATCCTGTATTTGATTTGGAAATTGTTTCAACATAGATATCTTCTCAGAAGTAAAGTCTGAAAGATTTTGTGTCTCTTAGTCTCTTGAGTTTATTTGAAATATAAGTCTCTTAAAAATCAATATTCTCTTGGGGCGCCTGGGTGGCTCAGTCAGTTAAGCGTCCGACTTTGGCTCAGGTCATGATCTCGCGGTCTGTGAGTTCAAGCCCTGCGTCGGGCTCTGTGCTGACTGCTTAGAGCCTGGAGCCTGTTTCAGATTCTGTGTCTCCCTCCCTCTCTGACCCTCCCCCGTTCATGCTCTGTCTCTCTCTGTCTCAAAAATAAATAAACGTTAAAAAAAAAAATTTAAAAATCAATATTCTCTCATTTTGTGAAAGAACACAATTAAAATTAACTTCATCACCTGGGAGATTTCATTAACAAGAATTAGATAACCATCTTCTGCTTGCATCAGAGGCCTGGAATTTTTCTACAGATCAAATAAATTTATAGTGTTATTTTAGGTAAAACTTTAGGACAAACCCCTTTATGAAACATTCATATTTTGCTAGGTACCTGACGCAGATTTGGAGACACTAAATAAACCTGTTGTTGTTGATGTTGTTGATTTAGTGGACTAACTTACTGAGAAACTGATATCATGTGGTTAGGTCAAGGCATGTCAATCGGTTATGCCAATCCAGTCAGTATTAGTCTTGATCTTCCTAGAATACTCCTTAAGGTGAAACCTGCAGATAATCAGGACTACTCCCTTATCTGTCTCTAGCAGCTCTGAGTTTTTGAAGGCATTGCCTGGATTGCTTTTTCAACACCACACTCACGCAATATCCCATGCAAAACCTGCCATCCATATTCAGTCAAACAATTTCGGTGTACAAAATGGAAGTTCGTCTTACCTCCTCTGAATGTCATTTCATCGCTACTCGTTTCCTGGAGAGAAAGATCTGCCACAGCCTTATGAACAATAAAAAGATTCTCTTCTGGTTTTTCTGAGGGGAAAAACAAAAAACAACCGACACCCACAAAATTAATCCCATAATACTTAAAAGCCATTCAGGATTAAATAAATTATCAATTTAGACTCGAGCTAGGTAGATCTATTTGATTTGCAATTGTGATCCCTAAAAGTAACCATTTCACTTCTTCCAATTCATTTCTTCATTGGTTCCTACTTATAAACATAAGGATAACCTCTCACTTTACATCTATATAAAGGTATAGAACCATGAACTGGGATACGTTCAGGTATATTTCAGAAGAAAAACTTGAAATACTGAATTTCCTTTGCTTAAGTAATATGTGGGCTGTAGACAATAATGATAAATAACGGCAGCAAACGTTTAAGCAACACTGAGTAATCCTTGCAACAACCGTACAAATGTCAGTACTGTCATTTCTGCCTTCTGCTAACAGAGAAAGCTAAGGCTTCAGGAGGCTAGGGGAGTTGTCTAGGGTCCCAGAGCTATCAAAGAAAGAAGCCTGAATTTGACCTGAGGCAGAAGTTTTGTCCTTCTGCTATCCAGCTCCAGTAGAACAATTGCTCAGGTCTGGGACACGGGTGGGAGGAAGGACAGCACATTCCTGTCATAATGGTTTATCAAAAGAGAATCCTGAGTTTATAAGCCAAATCAAGCAAATCGAAGACAAGGAAAATGCTTTACCTTTGAGAAGCTCCCCATCGGTGGACCAGCTGACAAGCCTATTCCCTTGTAATTTTTCATTTTTCTCCTGATTTCCTTCTGTGGGTAAGTCTTCAAGACGGCGTTCGACCCGGTAGTATGGTGGGGTGCCATCCACATCACTGGCTCCCTCATTTGTTTTAGGGATTGGTTGTTGACCATTTTCAGGTGGTGTATCCCCGTTGCACTCAGCCTGACCGAATGTCCCGGGAACGTCTGTCATGATGTGCAGTTGAGCTAGACGATGTGGAGACAGCTTTGGGGAAACTGAGTGAACAGGTCCTTGATAGAAGCGTTCCAACCCCTACTCTAAGAATACAGAGTATTTACTTTAGTACATAATAAATGCTGCTTTTCTTAAAGGTATCCAGATAGAGCTTAGAACCAAAGCAATAGGATTTGTTAGATTTGCCACCAGCCCACGAGCAAGCATCCGGCCAATCACCACCTTCTTTGTCACTGAGCAGCCCCACTTGCTGAATTAATGGCAGCCTTTTGATTTACATAAACAAACAATCTGAGGCAATCAGGCTTTTGTGTTGGCATGTAGATGGGGACTTTCAGCTTGTCAGTCCCCCCTCTGGGAACAGAGATTTTTGTCCCTTTTCATAATGGCCCTTTGTCATTTTCCTTGTAACAGGAGCCACAATTGTTCCACAGCTTTAATCCAGAGAGAATGACCACCTTGAGGCATATTAGTTCTGTGTCACCAGCTTAACATTTCCAAACGGATTTTGTTCAAGTAAAACCTCAGCTATGTTGTAGGGGATAATGGCATCATTTCTCATTTATTAAAGAATAAAAACAGCTTACCGAACCTGTAAACAGGACGACCTTATTGTAAGTGGTTCTGGCAGCAGATTCCATGGTGTACTTTCAGGAGCTCAGAAAAAAGACCGAAGTAGAAGCAAAACAACACAAAACAAAAACAAAAACAAATCTTGCTGTATCTTGCTAATACCAAAAATTTTACATTTCAGAATAATCCACTTGGTCTGTAGCTTCTTTTCCTTTAGTTTATTTATGTCTACTGAAGCCCAAACCCATCCTTTATAGCCCTAGTAGAATTTCCTCCGTGAAATTTTCCCTTTCCCCAGTCAGATTTATTCTCGATATTCCCTATTGATATTACCTGATGCTGGTAAAATTATAGAGCACCAACACAGTCTGCCCTTGAAGGAAACTGGTACTTATGGAAAACACCTGCAACTTACCAACCTTTCCTTTTTAAAGGAAGATGTTAATTCTTTTTCTTTTTTCTTTCTTTCTTTCTTTTCTCTTCTTTCTTTTTTTTTTTTTTTTTTTTTTTTTTTTGGATCTCATATAGTGCAAATGATTCCAGAAACTTTTGCCCATGCTGCTCCCTCTGCTTAGAATGCCCTTCTCTTCCTCAAGGCCAAATCCCTGGCCTAACCAGTTCCTTTAAATCTCAATTCTTCAGCTGAAATATTGTCTCTTCTGTGACACTTTCCCTGACCCACAGGGGTAAGATGGGACTCCTGTTTCACATTATTTTGTCCTTCAGAGTGTTCTTCACAATTATGATTAAACACGTAAGTGCACAATTATCTGCGTGACATCTCTTTCACCAACCAGAATCTAAGATTTTTCTAAGCAGGGACCATGGTTCGCTTGTATACATAGGTCTCCAGCATGTAGTATCTGCTTCGAACTAGGTAAGTAAGAGATATAGATAGACAGATAGATAGATAGACAGATAATAGATAGATAAAATTGAATAACTAAGTAAATTTGACTCCCTATTAGGTCATTTCTAAAGGGAATAATAATAGAGGTTGGCAAATAATTAAAAATTGTCACCTTTAAAATTGTGTTTAGGGCTGAGCCCATTAGGATCTATAGCAGAGATGACAAATATCTGACACTCTGGCCTCATCATCTTGTCACATGTCCTTGGAAGACATGTCTAACAGACTCTAGAATGCTTTCCCTTATCATCACTGGCTCTTCCCTACCCAACACACTGATTGTTTGTGTAGGAGAGGAAAAATAATGGTCCCTCTACCTTTTTAAGTCCTTGGCTGAGACCCCTGCAATAAAAGATTAACGAAAAAAGGAACAAAAGTTTATTAACATGTGTACCTGATATATACAAGGGAGATAGCCAGGATAACTGAGTAACTCCCTGAAGGCCCAAGCTACCAACTTAAATAGCATCTTCAGTTAAAGACAAGAGGAAAAAAAAAGTTGTATATTGGGGGTTGGTGTGGGGGCAGTTATGACGAGTTACCAGGAAAAGCATAGTAAACAAGGGTGAGGTTTGTTATCCACATTTGAGTGGGTGCCTTTTCCATTAGTAAGATTCTCTCGTGATTTAGAGTCATTTTTCTTTTCCTGATACAGAGAGAAAGACAGATAACAGGAAATTTTCTTTATAAATGTCAGTTTCCCCTATGAAAGAGTAACTTCTCGTTTGTTTTCAGAGCTTCTTCAGTGTCTGCTGCTTCTCAAAAATAATCGGCTCAACATAATCCTGATGCCAAAGAGACATATTTTGAGGTGGCATAATCTGGTACCCTTCACTTAGTTTTCAAAGATTTTTTTAATATTTATATAGCACTTATTATATGCCAGGCACTGTTCAAATTGCTTCACAAATAGCAACACGTTTGATTTTCATAACAGTGATATAAGGTAGGTGCTATTATCATGCCCATTTTGCACACTAATGAAATGAAGCACAGAGAAATAAAGGAACTTGCTCAAGGTCACAGAGCTAGTAAACTCACTGATGAGGTTGCAGCATAAATGAAACCTAGTGCCATCCTTGGCCTAGCTACTAATGTTTCCTTGGGCCAGAGGTCTCCGTGGGCTCCATCCAGCCTGATGCATGAATCTCCTTGGCAGAGAAGTAGTTGTAGCCAGGAGAGGGCAGCAGAGGGCCTGAGGCCATATCAAGGCCTTCCCAAGACAGACAGCCCAGCTGCTGTGGACAGGGTTGGGAGGCCAGGAAATTTCCTCCCACCAGGAATAACAGGGTTATCCACTTAATTCCAAGATCAGAATCTGAAGCTTCAAAGGCAGGTCAGACGGCCTCACAACTTAGAGCTGGAATAGCCCTTGATCTGGAGAAAGAAGAAAATATTGAATGGAATCAGGGGAAATGAAGACACTAAGACGAAAGCTAGAAATATGTGGGGATATACTAAATTGTGAGGCCCTTAAGGGCAGGAAGGGGCACAAGTTCAACTGAATGCCCAGCAGTAAACATAGACATAGAGAAATGCTCGCATTGGCTTTAAAGACCTGACTCCAATTCCCGTACTCCATTCCCTCAAGACTGCCATACACTTCAATTCAAGGATATGGCAGAGCTCAGAGAGTTTAATTTGTCTCTCTCCTACTCCTATATTTCCGTGACCCTGTAACAACATGCAACTTATACTTTAGTTTTTATGGAAGTTTTATTTTTCTTCTTTGGATTATCTTCTTTCTGAATGCCCTGCTTTGACAGTTGTTTTCTGGCATTAGAATTAGTTCAGCTTTGAAACATAAAAGAATAATCCAGAGTTCTGTCTATGCAGCATGTTCACCTCTATAAAAAGCAGTCTTTATGCTGTCCTACAGAATAGGAGGTCAGGTAGACGTTTGTAACATACATTATTTTTCCTACAAGCACATGGCGACACAAGATACATTTAGCACCAAGATGAGTCTATCCAACTACCAAATAAAACATAGGGTGTTTTATCCATAAAGATATAATAGTAATAAACTGTCACCGGTTGTCTGTAATGTTGGGGAGAAAATCATTTTCTATACCTTTCACAATTCTTTTGGTTGGTCTAAGAATTAAATTGACATGAAAAAAATTAACAGGAGAAAAACAAAAGTTTAATAACACATATACCTCCCGTATACACAAGACAGACCCAGGAAAACTGAGTCATTCCCCAAAATAGCTGAAGTCACACCTTAAATGCAATCTTTAGCTCAAGACAAAAGATATTGGGGATGGGGAGTTACTAATGGGAATTTACCAGGAAAAGCACAGTAAATAAGGGCAAGTTTGTTATGCAGATTTAAGTCATAGGCTTCTCCACTGATAAGAGTTTCTAGAGATTGAGTCATTCCCTTCTTTCAGGTAGAGCAGACAGACACCCTTAAAAATGGAAATTTCCTCTATAAAGGTGAATATCTCTTAAAAGAGGGTAATTTCTACTTGTTTTTCAAAACGTCTTTATTTTTTCTGCAGTTTCTTAAAAGTAACCAGCTTAAAATAATCAATATTCCAGAAGCATATATTGGGATAACAATATTTTCTCCTCTTCAGTAAAAACTTATGACTTGTACAGTTTTAGAATTTGCACTAATAGTCCTTAATTCAAATACTATTGCATAATCTCCACTGCATGAAATATGACCTTTTTAGGTGACTTAGTGGAGTGTTTGTCTTTTTTTCCTGGTGATTATGCTGAATGGTATAAGACATTGTATAAATGTAACCATCATCACATCTATAGTAAAATATGATAATAATGAAAGGATAATCGTTTGGGAATATAAAGTATCAAAATAAAATTATGTAAATACCCATATTCCATTTGTCAAATACCAAATGATAAATGTTAAGGCTATATTAGGTCCAGAAATAAGATTTGGGGGAAAGTCATAAAATCCTAACTTTTAATAATATGTAAAAAGCCAAGCCACAAGTCAGTGTTATATCTAAAAGATGGCCAATGATCACTGGAGAAAAACAAGAAATAAATTTGAAACATCAGCTTTTGATCCTGACAGCTTGGAGTCAATTCTTATACAAATTGATTTGTATGGCTGGAAAAGGGGTATTCCAACAATCAGGGGTGAAACAGAAAAGTAGAAGCACTAAGGGATCTATAGCTTGATCTATTGTGATCTCTCTATCTATCTGAAGGGTTTTGACCTTACACAATGGTGAGTGCTGCTTAAGGGGTCTCTGTAGGTTTGTGGTTGAGTCTGGTACTGGGGCTTAAAGTCTACAAAGGCAGGAAGTTGGGAAAGAAAGATGGATGTGAAAAACAAGAACAAGCTGGAACACACAAGGACAAATTGAAACCTCAGTTCTCGCTGCCTCTGACCTCAGTGGTAGGAGTGTCCTGTAGGAGAAGGTGGTCCTCTTGTCAAGGCCGAGAAATCAGAGAAGCTGAAGGAAGATCCAGGGGAAGGTGGGACACTTGCAGGCTGAGTACCACCATGCAACAGGTAAGCCAACAGGTCAATAAGAGTGTATGCGTTACAGAATAGCAAAACAATCAGGAAAGAGAATTTGGGGAAATGTAGTTTAGACTGGCCAGGTTGATACATAACATCAGCAGGATGGACTTTCATCACCTCTCTGAGCCGGGGTGGTACTACAGGCAAACTTTCGGCTCAAAATCCTACCAAAAACCCATAGAACCTTCTATAGGGAATAGGTAATGCCTCAAGGGAATGTGCAGTCCTGAAGGAGACAGGATAATCCGAATCGCTTCATTTAAGGGATTAACATTCCAAATTGGAGGGACAACCCAGCTAAAGGAAACAGCAGTATAAAACATAACATAATAAAATCTATCAGTATCCATATATCCATAAAAAGTAATTGCCTGCCACTTAGTACAAATTAGATTAAGTTGATTATCTGATGTCATCTTAATACTTTGTGTTTATATTTATGCCTGGTATAAAACCACACTTTCATTTGGCAATATAAGATTTCAAAGTATAAAGGATGGGGTTTTTCCCTCAAAAAGCTAAGACTGAAGTTTATGAGTAGCATGTAAGATTTTAAAATTTATTAGAATAGGGACACCTGGGTGGCTCAGTCAGTTGAGCATCTGACTTTGGCTCAGGTCATGATCTCACAGTTCATGAGTTCGAGCCCCACATTGAGCTCACCACTATCAGTGCAGAGCCCATTTCAGATCCTGTATCACCCTCTCTCTCTCTCTCTGCCCCTCCCCCACTCATGCTCACTCACTCTCTCTCTCTCTCTCAAAAATAAAAAAACATTTAAAAAACTTAATGTAATAGAATTTGACAATTCAACCACATCTTACAAAAACATGCTTTCCAATCTTGGAGGCAAGTCGGGGTTGGGAGCAGGTGTTGTCCATCATCTCTATAAAGATACAGACTTTCTTATACCCCAGTAAAGGTAGATCTCTTTGTGGTCCTAGAGTCTGAGGCCTGGCATCCCAGTGAGTCCCCAGTACACCTTTTTTTTTTTTTTTAAATGGTACCTTGGTGAGTTTTTCTTTTTTTTTTTTTTTCAACTTTTTATTTATTTATTTATTTATTTATTTATTTTTTTGGGACAGAGAGAGACAGAGCATGAACGGGGGAGGGGCAGAGAGAGGGAGACACAGAATCGGAAATAGGCTCCAGGCTCCGAGCCATCAGCCCAGAGCCTGACGCGGGGCTCGAACTCACGGACCGCGAGATCGTGACCTGGCTGAAGTCGGACGCTTAACCGACTGTGCCACCCAGGCGCCCCGGTGAGTTTTTCTTTAAGTTTGTTTATTTATTTTGAGAGAGAGAAAGAGAGAGGTCATGAGCAGGGAAGGGACAGAGAGAGCAGAGAGACAGGGCGAGAGAGAATCCCAAGCAGGCTCTGCACTCTCAGTGCTAAGCCTGATGCGGAGCTTGAACTCACAAACCATGAGATCCTGACCTGAACCAAAACCCAGAACTGGACACTTAACCAACTGAGCCACCCGGTGACCCTTCCCCAGTACAGCTTTTAAAGAAAAGTACTGGTAGAAACAAGCTAGGTATTTCTTGAGGACGAAAAAAGAAGAAGCCACAGCATAAACTCCTGTGGCCAAGGCAGGGAGGTGTGTGGGATTAGAATTTGTCCCCTCAGAGGACAAATGAACATTATCATCACTGATCCCTATAGTGGTCAAGAGGAGGGACTCAGGCATCAGATGACCTGACATGAAATCCTAGCTTTGCTGCTTTGTAATCCTTGGCAAGTGTACAAATCAGGCCTCTTTGGGTTGCAGATTAAAGAAACACAATTTAAAGGATCTTAAACTCTGTGAACATAACAGATCATTTAACTAGAAAGTCCAGAGTTGGTTTCCTACTTATTTGGATCCAAGCATTTAAGCAATGTCACAGGTAACCTTTCTCTCTCGGCCACAAGCTGGTGAGTATTAGGAGATTAGGAGGTATTTAGGTGAACCTGAGGGTTCAATCTTTTTCCATGTCTCATAATATCTCTAGCTGACTGTAGTGGATATCCAAAGGTGTCCAAGTTCTAATTCCTATAACTTCTGAATTGTTACCTTACATGATAAAAGGGACTTTGCAGATGTATTAAATTAAGGATTTTGAAATGGGGAGATTGTCTTGGAATATCAGATCAAACCCAATGTAATAATCATAAGGGCCCTGATAGAGGAGAAGCTACAAGGTGAAAGGGAGTACTAGATGTGACAAGATAGCCCATAAAAGCTGGAAAGGCAAGGTAACAGATTCTCCCCTGAAGCCTCTAAATGAAACACAGGCCTGTCAACATCTTGATTTTAGACGTCTAACCTCCAGGACTGAAAGAGAGTAAATCTGTACCGTTTTAAGCCACTAAATTTGTGATAATTTGTTACAGCAATAATAGGAAACTAATACACTGAATTTCTTGCTTCTCTGCCTTGGTTTTCATTGACTGGCTAGGGGAAGAAAATTTAGCTTTCCAAACCATTTGCAGGATATGTATTTTTGAATCTCAACTATCATGGACTGCTTGCTACAGGTCAAAAAGACTTCCCATAATAAGGTTGTATTTTCTTCTCTTTTCATCTTTTTGACAGTACAGGCTTGATTGAAACTTGTAGTTTGGGTGGAGTAAGATCACCAAAAGGCTGTTTTTTACTCAGTAGATGGCAAACTGGAGGCTGTGATATGCTGGCTCCTGAGACTTCTGCACATACATGAAGTTTGAATCTAATATGGCTTCAGTCCTGTCCCTTCCTGCCGTCTCCAGGAAAATTTCAGTCACTGGAACCGTTTAAAATGGCTTGTTGTAGAAGATCGTTGCAGACAATGGTGGCATCTGTTCCATCTAATAACACCCACTGGAATGAGTACCATGACTTCATCCTTCTCATCTTGGATTGGAATGAGTGTGTGAGTCCCAGCCTATGGCCGCTACAAACACCCCCCAGTGCACTGCCTTGCTAGAAACTGATCCTAAAAGTGTATGAAATAATAGGGTGACTCTCTAAACCCTGACCCATAGATCTATCTCTCGTACAAATCCATGCAGTAGAGAATGAATCGTGTTTGAGATTATTGGAGAGCAATCACACAAGGAAGGAAAAGGGAAGCCCCATGAAATAAGCTTCAGAGTATACTATCTTACATACATAAGGAAATGTTCTCCAGAGCTTTGGGCCAGAAAATTATAATCTTGTCCTACAGTGGGATTTCCCTTGATGCATTTTAATGGAAAACATGGCTTCACCATTCATGAAGAGTCCCTAAGTTTTCAGTGGATAGAAATGGAATGTGTACAGATGTTTATAAAACCACAAAAAGGGAATTTTAACTGTATATGCATATACACTGTTTGGCAGTTTAAAAGCATTTTATAATCCTCCTGGGGAAGCAGAGCTATATGAAAGTAGTATCACCATTGGCAGAATCTTTCCTGAACTATGTTGAATGTTACTATGAGTTTAGGGCAACATGTTTTTCAGAGGACAAAGGCAACAAAATAATTAAACACATTTTCCTTAAAGAAAAAAAAAAGAAGTAAGTCATCTATACATTTGAAAGAAGGTGATAGTGACATGACCATGAACAAATAAAATTTCTCTCCTAAGATGCCTGTGACATTTTAGTTTCATAAACTTTGTCTCAAGGTGAGCAGGAAAAATTTGCATACTCCCAATGAGTGAAATAAATCTGTAGGTGTATTAGCATCTCTTGTAACGCCTTTGTGTTGAGTCCAAGAAAAGAACATTGGACAGCTGTGTAGATTCTCCTGACCTTTAGATGAGGGGGGCAATGATTTTAAAGCTCTATTGATTCGCTTACTCATCCCCAAGCATTTGAAGACAGAAAATGCACTATAGGAACTGAACAACTCAAGAGAAATGTGGGGAGAACAACACACTCAATCAGTGGGGTCGACACAGTAAAGTAAATTTGGGCTCTCAGATTTGTCCACATGGACCTTTGTAAGAGTCTTCTGCCTTGTTCCGCACCTCCAGTCTCCAGTCCTTTGTCCCCCACCTCCCAATTGAAATATTTTGAATAACCCCTTAGTACATTATAATAGACGTCCAATAGAAAAGGAAAATTTTAAAAGATTCTCTATTTGCCATAATCTCCTACATGTGGGTGCACACACACACACACACACACACACACACACTTAGCTTTTGCCCATTGCCCCACTGATTATCATTTTGAGTACAAACTCATAACATGATACAGCTACTTTTCAGGCTTATCACTAAAAAATTCCCAGCACCCTTTTTCTAGGCTAGTAATAGACAACTATTTTACACTATTAAACATGATGCCCCATTTCCATGTCTTGGTTTATTCTTTCCCACACATGGAACACCTTCCTCCTCACATCCCCTAGCATCGTCTTCACTCAATACCAAAGTCAGAGTCATGTTTCAAGGTACATCACACACATTATATCTTCTTTTTTTTTTTAATGTTTATTTCTTTATTTTGAGAGAGAGAAAAAGAGCACAAGCTGGGAGGGGCAGAAAGAAAGAATCCCAAGCAGGCTCCATGCTGTTAGCACAGAACCCAATGTGGGGTTTGATCTCACGAACTGTGAGATCATAACCTGAGCCAAAATCAAGAGTTGGAAGCTTAACCAACTAAGCTACCCAGGAGCTCCAACATTACATCTTGTACCAAATGTTTTATGACATTTTTAGCCACAGTTTCTACTTGGACTTTTCTTTGAGCCTCCTTCACAATTTATCTTTATATTGTTTTATGGATACCTCATTATTTTGCCTCGCATTATTATTTGTGCAATTGTTTTATCTCACTACCAAAAAACCTTGTTCTAATTGAAAGACCTCCATTTAAATCTCAGTTCTCCTACTGAAATGCTATGTGAACTTAGGAAAATTATGTAATTTTCAGGACCTCAAAGCATCCAAAGAATGCCTTATGGAATTTTTGGAAAGATTAAATTTTGTGACAAAATAAATGTAGATAACCTGTTACAGTACCTGACACATGATGAGAGCTGAATTGTGATAGCTATGCTATTTATTAATATATTATCAGGTCCTTGCAAGTTTTGTGTGATTCACTTTTGTATTTCTGCAGGGGCAAGCATTGCATCCAGTCATGGTCTACATTATATACGTATGCTTTGAATAGGCCATAGAAGATTCTGGCATTGGAATGTGACAGGAAAATTCATTTGAACATATCCCTGACCCAGTTTTCCATCCTTAATTAATTAATTATTTTAATTATTTTTTTTAATTTGCATCCAAGTTAGTTAGCATATAGTGCAATAATGATTTCAGGAATATAATCCAGCAATTCATCCCCTACGTATAAAACTCAGTGCTCATCCCAACAAGTGCCTCCTTCATGCTCCTTGCCCATTTAGCCATCCCCAACCCGCAACTTTTCCAGCAACCCTATTTGTTCTCTATATTTCAGAGTCTCTTATGTTTTGTCCCCCTCCTTGTTTTTATATTATTTTTGCTTACCTTCCCCTATGTTCATCTGTTATATATCTTATATTTCACATGTGAGTGAAGTCATATGATATTTGTCTTTCTCTGACTAATTTCACTTAGCATAATACCCTCTAGTTCCATCCATGTTGTTGCAAATGGCAAGATTTCATTCTTTTTGATTGCTGAGTGATACTCCATGGTATTTACATACCACGTATTCTTTATCCATTCATCTGTCCATGGACATTTGGGCTCTTTCCGTAATTTGAATATTGTTGATAGTGCTGCTATAAACATTGGGGGCTCATGTCTCCTTTCGAAAAAGCACACCTGTATCTTTGGATAAATACCTAGTAATGCAATTATTGGGTCATAGGGTAGTTCCCTTTTTAATTTTTTGAGTAATCTCCATACTGTTTTCCAGAGTGGCTGTACCAGTTTGCATTCCCACCAACAGTGCAAAATAATTTCCCTTTCTCTACATCCTTGCCAACATCTGTTGTTGACAGAGTTGTTAATGTTAGCCATTCTGACAGGTGTAAGGTGGTATCTCATTGTGGTTTTGATTTGTATTTTGATTTGTATTTCCCTGATGTTGAGCATTTTTTCATGTGTCAGTTGGCCAGCCGGATGTCTTCTTAGAAGTGTCTATTCATGTCTTTTGTCCATTTCTTCACTGGATTATTTGTTTTTTCGGTGTTGAGTTTGGTAAGTTCTTTATAGATTTTGAATACTACCCCTTTATCCAATATGTCATTTGCAAATATCCTCTCCCATTCCATAAATAGCCTTTTAGTTTGTTGATTGTTCCCTTCAGAATCTAAGGAGAGACAAACGGTTTCTAAGACAAGCAAAAACTAAAGGACTTCATGAACATTAAACCATCTCTGAAGGAAATATTAAAAGGGGACACTCTGAGCGGGAAAAAGACCAAAAGCAACAAAGACTAGAAAGGAACAAAGGCAATCTCCAGGAACAGCAACTTTATAGGTAACACAGTGGATGTTCTTTAATCTCCAAGTATTCTTTGTCTTTCTAAATTTTTTCTTGTGGTTGATTCCGAGTTTCATAGTGTTGTGGTCTGAAAATATGCACGATATGATCTCGATCTTTTTGTGCTTGTCAAGGGCTGATTTGTCTCCCAGTATGTGATCTATTCTGGAGAATGTTTCATGTGCTGCACTCGAGAAGAATGTGTATTCCATTGCTTTAGGATGAAATGTTCTGAATATATCTGTTAAGTCCATCTGGTCCAGTGTGTCATTCAAAGCCATTGTTTCTTTGTTGATTTTCTGCTTAGATTATCTGTCCATTGTTGTAAGTGGGGTGTTGAAGTCCTCTACTATTTTATCATTGTCAATGTGTTTCTTTACATTTTTGATTAATTGATTTATATATTTGGGTGTTCTAAGTTGGGGAAATAAATGTTTACAATTGTTAGATCTTCTTGGTGGACAGACTCCTTAATTATGATATAATTACCTTCTTCATCTCTTGATACAGTCTTTATTTTAAAGTTTAGATTCTCTGATATAAGTATGGCTACTCTGGCTTCCTTTTGGCAACCATTAGCTTGCTAGATGGTTCTCTATCCCCTTATTTTCAATCTTAAGATGTCTGTAGGTCCAAAATGAGTCTTGTAAATAACATATAGATGGATCTTGTTTTCTTATCCATTCTGTTACCTTATGTCTTTTGATTGGAGTGTTTAGTCCATTGACATTTGGAGTGAGTATTGAATGATATGAACTTTTTGCCATTGTGTTACTTGTAGAGTTGGAGTTTGTGGTGGTGTTCTCTGGTCCTTTCTAGTCTTTGTTGCTTTTGGTCTTTTTGGTTCTGTTTTGTCTTTTCTCCCCTCAGAGAGAGCTTGGTTTCTTAAAAATTTTGCAGGGTTAGTTTAGTGGTGACAAACTCCTTTATTTATTTATTTATTTTTTTGTCTGGGAAACTATCTCTCCTTCTATGTGGAATTGCAGCCTTGCTGAATAAAGAATCCTTGGCTGCATATTTTTCCAATTCAGCATTTTGAATATATCCTGCCACTCCTTTCTGGCCTGCCAAGTTTCTGTGGCTAGGTCTGCTGCAAACCTGATCCGTCTTCCCTTTTAGGTTAAGGATTTTTTTCCCTTGCTGCTCTCATAATTCTTTCCTTGTCCGTGTATTTTGTGAATTTGACTATTATATGCCTTGTCGATGGTCGTTTTTTGTTGAATCTCATGGGAGTTCTCTGTGCTTCCTGGATTTTGATGTCTGTGTCTTTCCCCAGGTTAGGAAAGTTTTCAGCTATGATTTGCTCACATAAACCTTCTACCCCTTTTTTTCTCTTTTCATCTTCTGGGACCCCTATGATTCAGATATTATTCCTTTTTAATGCATCACTGAGTTCTCTAATTGTTATATCATGTTCTTTTGCCTCAGTTTCCCTCTTTTATTTTTGCTTCATTATTCTCCCTAAGTTTGTCTTCTATATCACTGATTTGCTGCTCCGCTTCATCCATTTTTGCTGCCATGGCATCCTGTAGACATTGCATTTTAGTTCTAGCATTTTCAGTTTCATCCTGACTAGATTTTACTTCTTTTCTCTCCAAGAACGGGATTCTATGCTTTTTTCAACCCCAGATCGTATTCTTATAGTGATTCTAAATTCTGGTTCAGACATCTTGCTTATATCTGTTTTGATTAAGTCCCCAGCTGTCATTTCTTCCTGTTCTCTCTTTTGGAATAAATTCCTTTGTTTTGTCATTTTGGAGGAAGAAAGATAATTAAGAAAATATAAATTTTTTTTTTAAATTAAAAACAACACAAAAAATCAAAGAAAGTAAGCTAGATCCTAGGGGTGTTTTGGTCTGGTTGTCAAAAGAAGCTTGATAGAATAGAGAAAAAAGGGAAAGAAGAGAAAAAAAGGGAAAAAAAGGAAGAAAACATTTAAAATAAAAAAGTATATAATAAAGTAGAATAAAATAAAATAAAGTAAGATTGAAATAATTTACAAAAAAGAATAAAAAATATAGCAGAAAAAAATAAAGAAAAATCTTTTTTATAAAAATGGAAAATAAAAATATGTGTTTCCTCTTTCTGTGTCCAAGAATATGAAAGGAAAAAAAAATTGAATAGATGGACCAGCGAACAGAATGAAATCCAAATGAAATTACATCGAGTTTCCCCTAGAAGTCAAATTGTGAAGCCCTTTATAGTCCATAAACTAAGCAGACAGAGAAACTTATGGTGGTCCTCTAGAGCTTAGTTGGCACGTTTGGACAAGGCTTGTAACAGCTCTGTTTTCCACTAGGTGGCAATGCTTAGCTTACTGGGTTGGACTGGTGTGGCGCATATGTGTGTATGCATATGCACAGGACAGGTGAAAATGGCATCACCCAGTTTCCTAGTTTCTAGCATCAGAACTCTGTGTTCTCGCCAACCAGCAATCAAGCACCCCCTCCTTTGTCTCTGGCTTCTATCCATTCCCTGCCTTTACACTGTCCACAACCAAGTCATCAGTCTGCCAAGCTGCACCTCCCTCCCTAATTTCATCTCAGGTGGGGCTATGTTTCCAAATCCCTCATTTCTAAGGGCCCTGTGGCTTGAACCTACTCTGATCCTCTGGGAGAGGGTCTTGCTGAACAATTGCTGGGTGCCGGCCCACTCCTGGGAATGCTCACGCTACCATGTCACTGCAGAAGCCCAGAGACTGCGACTAGGTGCCCACCCTGCCCCCCCAAAATTTGCATGATTGTGTAGCAGCAGCGGTTAAGGGACTATGGTAAATCACTAAAGACATCTTGTGCCAGGCTTCACTGCACCCTAGGGTTCTTGTTCCTACACCAGCGAACATGGCTGTAATTTGGGGTCTGCTGGGACCTTTGTCTGTGGGGAGGCTGCACGGCCTCTAGCAAATGTCCTCCCGGCAGGGGAACCGTCTCTCCCTGTGTGGCCCAAGGACCCCTCAGACCTTGCTGTCTGCTCCTGGGGACTCGCCCTTTCCACCAGAGCACCACCAGGTATCAAGCTGCGGGGTTTCCGACTCTGTGCTCCCTTGTTTATAGAGTCCTAATGGTATTGAAACCATCTCCTTTCTCCTTTCTCCTTTCTCCTTTCTCCCTTTCTCCCTTTCTCCCTTTCTTGTTCAGTTCCTTTTGGGTGTTTCCACTCTTTCTCTTTCTCTCCAGCTGCTTTCGGAGGAAGTGCTTTTCCTATACTCTCCTCCCTGTCTCTGCCCTCTCTCTACAAACAAAAACAGTTCCCTACCTTCCAGGACTTATCTCTCCCCCAGTTCAGCTCGCTGTGCCATGTACTTACTGAGTTCTCTGATTCAAATTATGCATATTGTCGTGTTAGTCCTCAGATCAGTTTTCTAGGTGTGCAAAATGGTTTGGTGCTGATCTAGCCACCCTATCCTTTTATAAATATGCTTTTATCAAATATTAGTGATTCAGGATCTAAGTGTTCCTTGGGTTCTCTACAATGTAGGATTTAGAAGACACCACCTACGGGCAGACAGGCAGAATTTAAGTTAGAAAATGAAATAAAAATACAGCCCTAAGGCCACACAGAATGCTGTTCTCTCTCACCTCCTGGCTGCTCACCGGACAGACCCTCGTGGTAAAATACACATTGGCTAATACATTCTTCATGTTAAAAGAGTGTATTGTGTATCATGTATTAGAGGGATTTCTAAGTCAGCCCTGACTAATTTGAAGATGGATATTCTGGGTCAAATTTCTCAGAGTAGAAAGCCCCAGCAGAGGAAGAGCCTGTGCTGAGACAGGATGTGACTTATTTGACGTGTTTAAGACCAGATTGTGGCCAGATAGACCCAATCCCATCTTTCAAACTCCTATTATCTAGTATACCTTGGGCAAATCATTTAACTCTTGAAAGCCACAATTCCTAATCTGAAAAATTGAGATTATGATAGGACCTGTTCATAGAAGCCTCCTGTGAAGATAAGGGGTGCCTGGGTGGCTCAGTTGGTTAAACGTCTGACTTCAGCTCAGGTCATGATCTCACAGTCTGTGAGTTCGAGCCCCACATCGGGCTCTGTGCTGATAGCTCAGAGCCTAGAGCCTGCTTCAGATTCTATGTCTCCCTCTCTCTCTGCCCCTTCCCTGCTCAGGCTCTGTCTCTCTCTGTCTCAAAAATAAATAAAAACATTTAAAAAAAATTTTAAAAAGCCTCTTGTGAAGATTAAAATCATGTCAGAGAGCTCAGTGGTTGGCATCTAACATATTCTCTAGAAAGAGCCTGCTTCTGTGATTAAGCTAATGCAGGATATTTTTGTTGCCATCAAATTTCGGTTTGTCTCAAATCTCCTGGGTTCCTCATTTAAAACACAATTTCTACAATGCTTTTAGATATTTTGATTGGGTTAAGTCCCTGAGCATATATATGATAACAAATATCTGGGTGATTTGGGTATACATTCTAATAAACACCTATGATAACTGACCTCCAACACACTCCTAAACAAAGAAAAATAAAAAACAGCAACTCTCTTGAAGGGTAAAACTTCTTTCATTATTTGTATTACTTAAGAACTTAAAGCCTTAAGACAAACTTCTGGGAACAGTAATAACAAAAAACAACAATAATAATAAGCATACCCAACACACTCTAGAACTTATTATGCACCAAGATTGGTCAAAACACTTTGAATACAGTAGCCCTTTATTCTTCAAAATAACCCTTTGAGATAAGTACTCTTGTCGCCCCCATTTTACAGATGAAGAAACTGAGGCACAGAAAGTTTAAGTCACTTGCCAAGGTCTCTCTATAAGGAACAGAGCAAAGAGAGCCAGGTTCTAAACCAAAAAAGTCAGGCTCCAGAGCTGATGCTCTTAAACACAGATCAACCCTTCATCACAAATATGGCAATGTTCTCTACCAAACCAAATCACATGGACTAAACAGCTACTCTTCAAAAAGAGGGACTAAGTTTTCTGTAGAGTTTTTCTATTTAATGAAACAGTCCCCAGGAGAACAGGTCACTAATACTGTAGTCAATGACAGCCTTTTACTGCGTTCAACTTTTTTTTTTTTTATTATTTCTTTTCATTTGTTGCTCTCCACTTTTTTTACCTTACAATATCCCCATGCTGAATTACTGTTGTTACCATGTTTTAGTCTGATGTTCATGGATAGACGTGCAACAGTCTGTACACGTGTGTGCACCGCTAATTAAATTTTTTTTTCTTAACGTTTATTCATTTTTGAGAGAGAGAGACAGAGACAGAGACAGAGACAAAGCATGAGTGGGGGAGGGGCAGAGAGAGCGGGAGGCACAGAATCCAAAGCAGGCTCCAAAGCTCCGAGCTGTCAGCACAAAGCCCAACACGGGGCTCGAACCCACGAACTGTGAGATCATGACCTGAGCTACAGTGAGACACTCAACTGACTTAGCCACTCAGGCACTGCCCTCTAATTTTAAAAATGAGCTGTCTGACAAAACCAACCCATCCTTACTGAAAGTCAGGGTTCACAGAAGCTGGAGGGATGGAGTCCTAACAACCTCCATAGAAGGCTGGTTTTTGGGGAAAGAGCTAATGTGTACTTAAAAGCTTAAAGTTTATACCTCATTTTTACCAACTATAGCAAGAGACATAGTTTAATGGGTAGCATCTCCTGGGCTGTATTTTAGGAGTCAATAGCTAAGAATAAAATTCATTCATAGGGCTGGATTTTGCAACCAATATTAAGGAACAACTTGCCACTTCTTCCATCCAAAATCCCAAGGGAGAAGAGGAAAATAAGTAAGGAAATGACAGTAGTCAGAACTCATAGTCATCCTTAAGGGGAATTGGTGGCAATTCAACAGTGATTTCTTTCATTTCTCCTTTCTAACCCCGCATGGTCTGTGTACAGGCTTTGGGATAATAATTATGTGTGTATAGATAGAGCATTCCAGGGTTCATAACCAGGCATTCATTTGATACAACTGAAGCAAATCATTTCATACTGAGTCCAGTTAAGAACTTTCCAAAAGCTCGGGCTCCTGGGTGGCTCCAGTCGGTTGAGCGTCCAACTTCAGCTCAGGTCATGATCTCACAGTTTGTGGGTTCGAACCCTGCATCAGGCTCTGTGCTCACTGCTTGCTCAGAGCCTGGAACCTGCCTCAGATTCTATGTCTCCTTCTCTCTCTGCGCCTCCCCCACTCACGCTTTGTCTCACTCTGTTTCTCAAAAATAAATAAATGTAAAAGAAAAAAAAAGAACTTTCCAAAAGCAATTCCTGGCAAACCAGGATCACAGACATCTTGTCAATGAACTGATGTGGGCCTGGAGAAACAGAGGGTGAGTAAGGACCTGCACTTTTGCATCATACACAGAGAACTAACAAGGTGCCTGGCACTAAATATGCACTTGATAAGTGTTTGTTGAATGAATAAATGATGCATCTTACCCAAATTCCTTCCCTTACAAATGAAAAACTCGACCTTCATAGAAGTAGAAAGTTTCATGAAGCAGAAATTAACGCAGGAGAGAGGAAAAGGAGCCAGGCATATAAAGGAGAACATGCTTCTGGCAATTACCTTCCTTTTTTCCAGTTCTCTCTCACCCTTTGTCTGTATGTCTGTGAGTCCTTCTTATTCTCCCTTGTGTCTTTGTTCATTAAGCTAACTGGCATTAATCAGTAACTAAAATATGTTGTTTACGTAGTGAATTAAGGAAAATTAAAGCATTTAAACACACATCTTTAAAAAATAAGCTGACTTCAGTTAGTTTTGAGTTTTTTCTGTACATCTTTACAATAGCAAATTGCTTTTATTTGTCTGTCTTTGGGTTAATACACCTCAGGGGTGAAGAGGTTCTCAATTTGTAGTCTAACTTACCAGCACCTTACCTTGCTGGTTAATTTATGTAGTTCTCTGGCTCTCATTTTATTTTAGTGGCTAAAGAAGAGAATGCACTTGTTATTTTATACATATTTTCATTTTATATAAATTATTTTATATTATATATAGTAATTTATGTTTTCATATTTATTTATATTTTACATATTTATATTTTATATATAAATGTGCAATTCATGAAAATGGAAGAATGTGTAAACTCATGGAAATGGAAGAATTACCACTGAGAACTCCTGCCTCTTGTGTCCCCTGCCCAGATGCTCAGGGATGAAGGCAACTTGAGTTGAATCTATGAAACGTACCGTCCAAAAGTTTAATGCCCTCTACAACATCTGTTCAACATTTGACTATTTTCTTTTTAAACATCTCTAAATCATGGAAAATTCAGCACTTCATGGGGCAGCCATGATTTGAACTGCTCTCAGTTCTGAAAACCTCTTCTTGTGTGGAGCTGAACTTTCATGCCCTGAAACTTTCATACGGTTATTGTTCTTGATTAAACCCTGTGAGCCTCACAGAACAAATCTGATCTGTCTTCCACCTAACAATCTTTCGGATATTTGAAGACAGCTTTTATGCCCATCCCTGTCCCCCAAATCTTCCCTTTTCTGAAATAATCATCTCTGGTTCCTTTAGCTATCCCTCATATTACATTATATTGAGTATATTTGCACTGTTCAACATTGTTCTTTGAACATATTCTTGTTTGCCCATGTACAGAGCTGATCGTGGACAGAGAGACACTGCTATAGACACACTGCATCAAAATATTGAAATAGTTTCACTATAATTAATAAAAAGCCATGATTCTAAGACTCTCCCTCAGTGCTCACCACCACCCTCCCCTATCAGCTGGGACCCTCCTGACATCTTTATGACCAATAGCTAAGAATTGTTCTTAGACCACTGTCTTTTTGATTGGTAAATGACCAAGTCATATCAATTGCTAACTGTTTTAAACATGACCCATTCCTAAGTATCTTTTTTAAAAGTAATGCCTGGGGAAAAAAAAACTTTATAAAAAACCCTGCATTTACTCAGCACTTCTGTGCCTAGCACAATGGCAAGTGTTTTCAAATATTATTCTCATTTTGTTGTTATAGCATGACTGTAAAGCAGTCATCATTATATTTATTCTATAAATGAGAAAACTAAGATCCTCAGAGGATACATATTGTATCCATTGTTTCACAACTATTAAATGCCAGAGTTAAAGTTAAAAAACAGATCAATGGTCAAATAAATTTGGGGAGTACGGCCAGTTCTTTATCTTCTTGCAAAATCATGTTGAACTTGAGCACATTAAAGATTCTAAGACGGTCTTCAATAAAGGAAGTGGTTTATCTAATGTATTTGAATTTTTCCCCTTGTGATGTTTAATACCCCAAAACACGTTAGTGAACCAATGCTTTAATTATTTTTTAAACTGATCCTCACTTTTGAGTCATGGTCATCTAAATGGTGACTCAGAGCCCCATATTATTTTCATGTCATTGTTAAGGACCCATTCTCCTTTCCCACCATTGGAAAATGTATTCTGAACCCAAGGCCAAAAACTTAATTTTATCCCTCCTGTATTATATTTAGTTAAATTTATGTATGGGTTCAGATTGTCAGTATCACAACTCTGTCATGCTGTAGAGTCACTGTTCCTCCTGGTATAATTCATCCTCAGACTAGCTGACCATAGTCTCTAAATCTTCAGACAAAGAATAACAGATGTTAAACAGAAGAATTGGGACCTTCACTTTCAGCCTCAACGTAATGAAGTTGAAAGCCATCATTTCCATCCTTCTGATTAAAATATCTGGTTAAACTAAAACTCAGTGACTTTTCTTGTACCCATCAGAGAACTCAGGTTTCAAAACAAAACATTACTCTGTAATCTGGAGAGACAAAGTCTATAAGTGTTTACTTAGAACAGAAGGCATTGGGACCATAAGCCATTAGGAACATTTATAGAGTAGGTCTGATAAATTGCTAGAGGCTAAGTCAGGATTAGTGTGAGAGGAAAAATTCCTGGGGCCGTAGTCTTAGAAACGCCCCCACATATTTTTGAGTGCTACCTCCAGAAACCCAGCCAGGTTTTCATGGTGAAGATCTGAGAGAGATTCTCCATTGGCTCTGGAGGAAAAAGGGGAAAAATCGTCATTGTGAAATATCTTGTAGTCTTCTCCATAACAAAGGCCTACCCACGGAAAGGGGGGGAGTCTTCCCCTGAGCCTTATTCCAGCTGAATGAGGCCATTCCCCCTGCCCATTCCCCTCTCACCTCACTGTACCAGTTAATTTTAAGGGATAAATTAAAAAGTGATGCCACTGAAGAAACAGTTGTGACAGCCCAGAGAAACAGTACCCCCTCAAAGAAAAGACTGAGATTTAATCATAAAATTATCGAATGTTTTCCCTCCCCTATACCTTCCCACCACAGCAATGGGGCTCTGGTATGATAACAGAGGATTACAGATGAAGGAGTTGCGAGACACAGAGTATCTCTGAAGAAAAGTGCATGGGGAAGCCCAAATCAAAAGAGGAGACCTTTAAGAAAGAATTTGAAGCCTCTGGCACCTGAAGCTTTAGTGAACATTAAAGCATAGCCCAGTTTGTAGCCAGATTCACATAAATCTTTACAGAAAAAGCCTGTTACCTATTTACCTGTCTGACTGCCTCCCCCCAAAAAAAATTACAAAAAGAAAACAAAAAACATAGTCAGGAGAGACAAAGCAATCATTAGAACCAGACTTAATATGTCATTGATATTGAAATGATATTGAAAATCAGAAAGGGATTTTATAATATAATTTCTATGGTTAATATGTTAGGGGCCTTAATGGAAAAAGTATGCAACATGCAAGAACAGATGAACAATGCAAGAAGAAAAATGAATCAAACAAAAATCAAAAGGAAATACTTAAAGAAAAGAACCCTGTAACAGAAATGAAGAATGTCTTTGATTGGTTCATTAGTAGACCCACTAAAGCTGGGGAAAAAATCAACAAACTTAAAGATAGGTTAACAGTGACTTCCTAAACTGAAATGTAAAGAGAAAAATGATGAGGAAAAAAAATAACACAACATCTAAGAACTATGGAACAATTTCAAAAGTCATAATATATGTATAGTTCAACTATTAGGAGAACGGGAATGGAGCAGAAGAAATATCTGAAGTAAAAATGGCCACAAATTTTCCAAATTAATGATAGATGCTAAACCACAGATCCAGGGAGATCAGAGAATACCAAGCAGGATAAATGACATAAACAAAAGAAACACCTGGTCATATCATATTCAAACTGCAGAAAACCAAACAAAAAAGGAAAATCATGAAAAAAAGCTGGGGGAGGGGGAGTGCATCTGTAGAGGAACAAGAATAAGAATGACAGCAGACTTCTCATCACAACCGATGCAAGCAAGAAGAGAGTAGAATGAAATAGATTGCTGAAAGAAAAAAAAATAAATCCACCAACCTAGATCTCCTGTGAAATTATCCTTTAAAAGTGAAGGAGAAATATGGGGCTCCTGGGTGGCTCAGACAGCTAAGCATCTGACTTTGGCTCAGGTCACGATCTCGCGGTCCAAGAATTTGAGCTCCTAGTTGGGCTCTGCTCTGACAGCTCAGAGCTTGAAGCCTGCTTCAGATTCTGTGTCTTCCTCTCTCTCTGCCCCTTGACCATTCACTCTCTTGCTCTCTCTCTCTCTCAAAAATAAATAAACATTAAATTTTTTTTTAAAGCGAAGGAGAAATAAAGACTCTCTCAGACAAACAAAAACTGAGTGAATTCATCACCAGCAGACCTGTCCTGCACAAAATGTTAAACAGGCACAGATCCTGGGAGGCAACATTAAAAATCCTCTTTGAATGACATCATTCTGTTAAGCATCCCTTGTTTGGACATATGTGAACCATCTTGCAATAGGTTGCTTTAAATACATACTTTTTCATCCTTTCCCCAGAAACTTTATGAAAAAATTCCAATATGCCTGTGGAATATCAGATATAAAACAGGCAATGTTTTTTGCTAAAAAACAAAATGATGAATTCTGTCATAAGTTGATCATAGTGAACTTTTGTTGGATCCTCTTCTAGGATTTTATGAATCATCTCTTTAATAATTCATTCTGGAACCTTGCCCAACATTAATTTAAAGTTCACTAATTTGGAATGGCAGAATACATTTTTTTGTTCCTCTTTTTAAAATTTGAATCTACATTTGCATTTTCTTATCTTCCATTTCCCGCTTTATCCTTAAAATTTCTTCATATATTACTGTCCTCATTTGCACCCTAGGATATTGTACTCTGGGGTTTGGTTTTCCCACAGCAGAAAACCTGAGCTCATTTTTAGCAGCAGGATCATCTTATACCATTTATCTCATCTTTATCTTTATTCTTCCATACCAATGCTTACTCTGCATAGTCCAGTGTAGAAGTCAGTCTCTTTCACAGAAAAAGACAAAGCAAAATAGGAATTAAAGGTTCTACTCCATTATGTCAGCCATTGGCTTCATACCCTAATGGTGAAATACTGCCCTATTCCTGAGTCTGTTTTTATGATGATCTTATTCCTGTCCTAAGTGAAACTAAGATTTTTTTTTTAATTTTTTTTTAATGTTTATTCATTTTTGACAGAGAGAGAGAGACAGAGCTTGAGCGGGGGAGGGGCAGAGAGAGAGGGAGACACAGAATCCGAAGTACGTGCTAGGCTCTGAGCTGTCAGCACAGAGCCAGACGCGGGGCTCAAACACACAGACCGTGAGATCATGACCTGAGCCAAAGTCGGGAGCTCAACTGACTGAGCCACCCAGGCGCCCTGCAGCTAAGATCTTTTGATCGTTTTTGGTTTTATCATAAGTTGCAACCCATTTTGGACCTGAGCCTTTCTAAATCTGATCTTCAGAACTTTGCTTTCCCCTCTGTTGTCACCTTATATATATATTTTTAATATTAAGAGCCCTTGTTTCCATTGCTGTAAATCTAAGGTCAATTGGAGAAGTCTAATATGATTTCTCTATTGCTACCCATGTCAATTCTCTTCTTTCTCCATACATTTATTACACTATATACAAATGCAGATGAATAAAGCTCACTTCCAGTCTATACCCCTCTTGAAACAAATCACTAGCAGAGGTTGAATCTCTTCTCTAGTTAATAAAATGCTTATCATTAAGGTATCAATATAAGGAAGCTCAGTTTCCTGTTTCTTAATTAAAAAAATTTTGCTAATTTCTATGTTACTTATATGAGATATTTATTAATAAAAGAGCTCAATGAAATGTCAGAGAAAGGCAAATACTGTATTCTATCACTTATATGTGGAATCTTTAAAGAGCTGAACTCATGGAAACAGAGGAAAATGGTGGTTCCCCAGGGCTGTGGGGTGGGAAAAATGGGGAGATGTCGGTTAAAAAGTTCAAACTTCCGGGGCGCCTGGGTGTCTCAGTTGGTTGAGGCTTCTGGTTTCGGCTCAGGTCATGATCTTGTGGTTTGTGGGTTCAAACCCCGCATCAGGTTCTGTGCTGACAGCTCAGAGCCTGGGGCCTGCTTTGGATTCTGTCTCTGTCTCTCTGTCCCTCCCCTGTTTGCACTCTGTCTGTCTTTCAAAAATGAATAAACATAAAAAAAAAAAGTTCAAACTTCTAGTTACAAGATGAATAAGTTCTGGGGATCTATTGTACTGCATGGTGATTATAGTAAATAATACTGTATTATATACTTGAAAGTTGCTAAGAGAGTAAATCTTAAATTTTCCCGTCACAAAAAAAGGTAATTATGTGACACGATGCAGGTGTTAGCTAATGCTATTATGGTAATCATTTCGCAATATATATGTGTATCAAATCAACAGATTGTACACTATAAACTTGCACTGTGTTGTAAGTCAATTATATCTCAATAAAGCAGGGGGGGTGTAGAATAAAAAAGAGCTGGAAATATTTGTTGCATAGTGCATACCATAATACAATACATGATCTTATAATGGAAACGGCTTTGTTTTTCAAAAATCTGGGTTTGTCTGCTGTCCACCACTGACTAAACATAGAAGGGACCTTGTAACTCCTTGTGCCTTTGCTTCTACATCTCTAAAATTGGGTTAATGAATGAATATGCTGGGAAGCCTGGGTAGCTCAGTCGGTTAAACGTCTGACTCTTGGTTTTGGCTTAGGTCATGATCTAATGGTTCAGTTCCTTAAGTTTGAGCTCCTCCTCAAACTGACAGCACAGAGCCTACTTGGGGTTCTCTCTCTCCTTCTCTCTCTGCCCCTCTCCCGCTTGCATGCATGTTCTCTCTCTTTCTCTCAAAAGAATTAACAAAACTTAAAATAAAGAAATAAGTGAATATGCTGTTAGTACCAACCTCAGAAGGTTAAGGGTAAATAAAACAAACTACATGAACTTGACCTTAGTGCCTCAAGACAGTGAATTCCAAAGTTTGGAACATGATGCTTCACACAGCTGTTGGACGTGTACTAAATAGCATTAAGTCACATAGTAAGAAAATTATTTCAGTTCTCTTTAGTCCTTCTAATTATGTAAAGAAGAAAGTCTGCGTTCAGTGTTAGTACGGTTTCACACCTTTCTAGCACTTGTTAATCTCCCTTTTAAACAGAGAGAAACTAGGTCAAAGGCCTTTCTTCAGCAGGCAACGGCATTTATCTACGATTTGATTACATTATTTTGTTTTAATTGTATTTCTTTTTACCATTGCCTTCTATTTATGCCAACAATATTTGTTTTCAATTTCCCATTTCTTTTTCAAATAAAGTAATTTAAAAATTTTTTAATTGATTTATTTTAAATAACAAGTGAAAACTGGTACAGGTGAGTTGAGCTTTGGCAAAAATCATGAACTTAGTTATAAAAGACTGTGGAAATAGTCTATAATTCAATGTACACATTTTTAAATGTATTATACTAGCATTGCCAATGAAGTTATATTCTTTTTTTTTAATGTTTATTTATTTTTGACAGAGAGAGAGAGACAGAGCATGAGCGGGGGAGGGGCAGAGAGGGAGGGAGACACAGAATCCGAAGCAGGCTCCAGGCTCTGAGCAGTCAGCACAGAGCCTGACGCGGGGCTCGAACCCACAGACTGCGAGATCATGACCTGAGCCAAAGCCAGACGCTCAACCAACTGAGCCACCCAGGCGCCCCCAGCCAATGAAGTTATATTCTTACTATCAAGTTGTTTCTTATTAATAAAAGAAACTAGTTCTTTGGTGTTTGGCACAAATTCCTAAGACCGACTCTCAAAGCTTCCTCCGCAGAATTTTAAAAGGATTCATCAATAAATAATGAAAATACAATTTGCATGTGATACCTGATTTTATCTCCTTTAAGTTGAAGGTAATATCCTGCCTCCTTTGCATGACCTGCAGTAACCATCTGAGTGTTGAATGCACAATTGTTGCTAACTAAATATTCAAATGTTTGAGTTGACATTTAGACGTATCAAGAAAATTTGTTTAAGATAAGAAAACCTCCTGCTCTTCTCAGATGTTAACTACCAGAACAATTCCCACACCTAACTTCCACTCTCTCAAATTTGAAGTTATAGCTCAGATAAAGTAGAGAAGAAAGAAACCATTTCTTTAGCTATTTGTTGATTTCATATTGTGAGCCAGTAGCCTGTAAGCAGTGTGTGTGATGTCTAAGACTAGCTCAAGGAAGTGTACTTTCTCCATAATTTAGATATGCTAAGCCTTTGGTTACCATGCTATACTGTCTTCTCTAATTCCTTCCCACTCGGTCTCTACCCTGATCACCATGACAACACATATCTTATAAAGAGAAGCTTTATCGACAGGTAAGGTAAGACCTTTGATGTTACTCTTCAGGGATCTCATCCATATCCATACTCTCTGTGGGATCCTGACATTTTAATGTCTGAAATACCTGAATTCCAAATAACCAATAGGAAAAGGGAAATAACTCTTCTACATTCTAATCACAAAGAAGGTTGCTCAAAGTCCTAAGCCAAAAAGAAATGCAAAATGTTTCCAGAACCTCATCATGGAAGATATTTAAATATTCATGAGAAGCATTATTATCATTAGAATATCTAAAAGGAAATCCAAAAGCTGCAGAGGAAGGCCAGGGCGAGGTGGATTTAAAATTCGCTGCCCTTGAAGCCAGGACAGTAGGGTTCACACCAACTCCATTTGACTGGCTTCTTCTTTAAGCCTATATAATCTTCTCAACTAGTACTTTGCTTTTCCTTTTATTTCTGACTCTTGGTCTTAAGGCCCTTAATAAAAAAGTGACATGGATGACTGCCAAAATAACATAATTGGCTAGAATCCAAAATTCTGACATTTGTCTGGCATGCTAGGTTGTTCATTGGAGCCTAGATTTCTGAATCCTTTGAATATTGGGCTGGCTGACTGCTCGCCGATAACAAGCTTTCCACCAGACTCCCATCTGCCCTCCGGTAGGAATCTGGTTTAACTACTTTGTGAAAGACCAAGCTCCATTTTGCCCTTAATTTCTCCCATCATCCTCCGAACAGCCCAGTGAAGTAATCTTGCTGGCTGTTTTCTATGGAGTAAGAAACCTGAACTTGGAAAGTTAAATAAGTTACTCAAGGTTATGGAACTGTGAAGGGCAGAGCAAGGTTAAAATCCAGGTCTGTCTGAATACAAAATCCATTCTCTTCCTATTACGACAGCCAGCTCCATAACAGTGTTATTCATAATGTCAATCTTAAGAATGTCTTAGAATATTAAAAGAAGTATTTCAATTGACTTGCATCCAATATTAGCTTATCACTTGCCTTAAGAAACAACTATTCTTCCTCATCTGTCCAATCAGAAATTCAACTCTCCGAGGATATTTAGTATACTCTCTGGCAACTTTTGATGGTGAAACAGCTCTTCTGTTCAAATGCTATTGCTGTCAGTTCATATACATGTGGTTAGAAACAAAGATGGCTACCATGCCCGTCTCCCTTCTGCAGAAAACAGACAATAAATGGACTCCCTCATCTTACTAATGCTTATAATTGGTCCATCTTTCAGAATCCCAAGCTTCTGTTCAAGTTCTATTTTTCTACTTACCTTCTGTGTGTGCGTGTGTATGTGTGTGTGTGTGTGTGTGTGTGTGTGTTTACCATGCATAACTTTTCACTGTTTCTTTATTTGTCAAGTTTAAGAAAGTCATGTGTCTGGAGCTCATTAACAGCATCTCTAACAGACCAACAGCACTTGGAATAAGCATGAGCAGCCTGTAAATAATACTCCTCCCATGTATGTATACTGAACTTTGAGAAATATTCTATGATTCTTTCAGCTTTCTCAAAGAAGACACAGTTTCATCTAGAGAAAAACAAAGCTTGGGACAACTGGCTTCCTTCTGAAAGCTTCCATATGTAAGTCTGTGACTCCCAAATTTTCTGACCAGGAATGCATGTTGGCACCTGTTTATGGCATGTAGAGGTAGCCTGAAGTACATGGATTGTGTGTGTGTGTGTGTGTGTGTGTGTGTATTTGTGCACCCTTCCCTGAGTTCTTCTCATAAACCAATTGTTAGAAGAAGCCCCAACAGGATCTCTTACACCAAGAATGTTTTAATGAAGTTCTGGCAGTCCTTGGACCACAGTTTTTAAGAGCCCACTATTATTATCATTTATTGGAACAGCTTATTACCACCCCTCTTCAGTTCTCAATAAGAACAGACTTCCACATCTCTCTGAAGTGCAAACAGTGTGTTCTAAGTCATAAGGAGCCCACTATGTCCCCCACAGTGATTTCTATTGTTCCGGTTGCATCCTGACTGATATAGTGATGTAACTATGGGTCTAACACAGCTTCCTTCTTTAGGATTGAGGAAGCAAGTCTGCTCTGAAACAGTAAAGGAAAGAGTGAGGCATGAAAAAGTGGGTAAGCCGATTTCCCTTGTGTGCTTCAGAGCACGCAGATCACCTGCATCCACTACCTGGCAGGTGAAGGGCTGAGGGTAATGTGCACATATAAAATTCTCCAACATAGTAACCCAGCCTGGGGACTACAGGTTCCCAAAGGAGAGAAAAGGGCGGACTCAGAGTAATTTCAAGGGTTCTGCCAATACACATAAGTTCCTACCATAAATTTTGCTGTGGACTAATTAGTACCAGAAGGGGGCAATGAGAAAATAAAGTAAAATGGATTCTAACATTCCAAATGAGTAAGAGTTGTATTTTAGAGCAAATGTGTTAGCCCGGCCACATCTTCTCCATGCCCTGGCTTGCTTCCCTTCACCACCTTGGTCTTTTCTGGGTCACTGCACACCACAGCCGAAGGAGCCGCTGTGGCCTTCTCTGAGACTGCCCCAGACACCTGGGTGGGGTGAGACAGGGGAGGCAGCGGTACTTTTAGATGAAAAGGGGATCCACCAAAACAGAGAAGTTGCAAAAGTGGTCTTGATCCCTGTCTCATTTTCACGCATTTCTTTAATTCTTCTTTCAATTTCGACCACAGGAAAAACAGGGACAAAACCAAACGAAACCGAACCTTGAAAAGGCTTTGCAAATATCAGCCAAGATCACACTGCGTTCTTAATTGAAATAATTATTGCAACCAGCTCTTCATGTCAATAGGAATGAGCTGCATGTCTGATGTAGAGGTTGGGGCGAGACCGTCAAAGCAACTCTGAGAGCCCCTGGACTCAATGTGATTGCACTCTACGATGTAAAAAGAGGATAGAGAGGGATATGATGAAACATGATACATGGCAAAGAAGGCCATGTCAACATGCTTGGCAAGCATTCTCCAGAAACAACGGTTGAATTGAACTTAATTAAAACTAGCTAACAAAGTGGAATTTCAACCTGATTTTTTCATATTTGATTGTAAGGCTAAAAATAACTCCAGGCAAAAGTGAATACTGTGAAGAAAAGAGAAAGAGTCTTAGAGGAATCTGATAATGCCATCGGACAACTGGAGACAAATTAAACATTTTTGTGGGCTGAGATGACTAAATGTGACAATACATCAAGAAAAAAATCATAAATCATGAAGTAAAAATCTTAACAGAAGGGAATAAAACATGAGGAAACTTCAAGCTTTCTCTATGGGTCAAACCACCGCCTCCTTCAATATTCATTAAGAACATGGGAGGTGAATATTATTATTCCTACTTTAGAGATTAGGAGGTCATGATTCTGGAAGATTCATAACATGTCTGAAGTCACAAAGATATTTGTGTTCCCGCAAACGTTGGCAGGTATTCTACAAAGAGTTCCATGGTACATAATTTTTTTGAAAAGCAGATCATACTGTTTCTCTCTTCTAGAGATTAGACTCTGAGAGGTCATGCAGAGATCAATCTTTTTAACTTTTTAAATATCTCTTTAATTCAAAACTTCTCAAACTTATAACATGATGGGAAATGTGTGTGTGTGTGTGTGTGTGTGTGTACTTACCACCTTTGTGAGCACATAAATGTTCTACTAGAAGCATTTTGAAAAGGCAGCAAAATGCTATAATGGAACTAAACCAATAAGACTAAATTTAATACAGATAAATTTAAATCGCATATTAGATATTTTAAAAGTGTAATTATATAAGAACAAAATTCAGGCCAACAGTGTATTTTAAAATGCCCAGGAGAAGGACTACTACAAGCCAAAGATGATGACAAAGCTAAAAGTTAATGAAATCTTAGACACCTTAATAAGAGGATGCTGTCTATATCAAGGGAGAGTAAGGTATATGTCTGGCCATAAATGAAACCTTGAAATAGAATGTTGACAAATTAAAGGAGGATCAGACATTGACAGTGAAGTTGAAAGTTCTGGAAACTATGTCACATGACTTTACTGGGGAATCTGGGACTATTTCATTGATGTAACTATTTGGAGGTTTGAGGTTGCTAAGATGCGGTAGTTAACATTCTTCCCATAGTTAACAGACTGTGATAAGGATAATGACTTACTTACTTAAGGATAATAGACTTACTTGGTATTTTCCTAGAGTCCTGAATGAGGAGTAACACTTTATAGTTACAAGGGATTAAGTTTAGTTGTCACATAACAAAATGACTCAGAAGAAAATGGACGGATGAAAGATCGGGCCTGTTAGTCTCTTAAAAGTCACCGAGGAGCAGAGGTGTTTTTCTAGTTACTTCACTTAATGGGAATATACTCTAAAAATTCAGCTGTAGTGAAAAAGGAATTTTCAAAAATGCCAAGGGAGCCTGGATGGCTCAGTCAGTTGAGCATTCAACTTCAGCTCAGGTCATGATCTCAGAGTTTGTGGGTTTGAGCCCCAGGTTGGGCTCTGTGCTGACAGCTCAGAGCCTGGAGCCTGCTTCAGATTCTGTGTCTTCCTCTCTCTCTGCCCCTCCCTTGCTTGTGCTCTGTCTCTCTGTTGAAACAAATAATAAAAACATTAAAAATATTTTTTAAGGGGCGCCTGGGTGGCTCAGTCGGTTGAGCATCTGACTTCAGCTCATGTCATGATCTCACGGTCCGTGAGTTCGAGCCCCACGTTGGGCTCTGTGCTGACAGCTTGGAGCCTGGAGCCTGTTTCAGATTCTGTGTCTCCCTCTCTCTCTGACCCTCCCCTGCTCATGCTCTGCCTCTCTCTGTCTCAAAAATAAATAAACATTAAAAATTTAAAAAATATATTTTTTAATGCCATAGCCATGTTCAAAAAGGAAATAAAAGTGTATTTACTGGTCCAGAACTGAATAGCGTCTTTGTTTATCAAAGAACTCTTCTGTTGACCCCATGGCGACTTCAGTCATTGACTATGCTTGCTATGATGCTTCTCCTCTTTGCTGTTGTAACTGCACTGACCTGCCCCACAACCGACTAACGTCTTTCCCTTTCATGGCTTCCTCTACTTCAAGGCAGGAAAACCTTCCTGGTGGCTTCTCCTCACTAGTTTCTCTGTTGTTTGGCTTCTGACATCTGTGCTCTCTGGTGATTTTCTCTATGACATACCTTAAAACCTCCTGAAAGATCATCTTATTGGATTTTTCCTGCTAACCATCCAGGGGAGCACATTACCGTTAGATTTCTCTTACAAATGCCTTACAGACTGATCTCTCCAGACAGCGGCCTTTGAGACAGCCACTCAGCCATGATCTACCCAGTTGTGACCAGGGTGATGTGATAATAACACAGCAACCTGTATGAGAGACATTCGTAAGAGGGGCTGTAAGTGGCAGACACATTAGATGGCCCACCAAATACCACCATCTCAGAGGAATGATCCAGAAGGTACTTCTGCTTTGTATGAGAGAGTAAATAATACCTTTCGTATAGTCCCTTCTAACACCAATATTCTATTATCTTAGAGCGTAACTCTAACCCATTGTTTTTTCTTCATACTGAAAAACTAAACCTTAAGTCTTATAGAAATAATGGATTACTGGTACCACGTTTGATACAAAACATAAGTGAACATAATTTTACTTCTTCCAATAGAAGTCTCTAATCCAGAACATTTATTAACAAGTGAGACAAAAGAGAGAAATGAGAATAAGCTGTAAATATACATGGACACAAGTTTCTATTTTACATAAGCCACCCTGGCTCTTACTTGCTGAATTTAAGTAGATCTCAGTATCTTTGAGATTTGGTTTCCTAATTTGAAAAATGGAGACTATGATCTGACTTTCAGGGTGTGAGAATCAAATTTTATGAGTATGAGAATTCTGTATAAGTTGTAAAAATTTCTGTAATGCCTTAACCGATAACCCGGAAATGATTCAAGTCACAGGATTTTGTTTCCCTCAGTATCCAGTTAGCAAAATAAGTTCTTTCAAGCAAATGCACAGTGCCTGTTTTCTGCCCAGAAGAAAACTGGGCACTTGAAATTTTCAAAGGAGCACAATAAATTCAGGCATCCTTCTAGGTGATGAATTTACAACCAGCCAGTAGTTCTGCCTTGATTCTTATCTTTCTCTTCCTCATAGTCTGTTGTTTGATTTCCTACATGATTCAAAAGTATAGAACCACCAATTAGTTTATATTTCATATTAATCTCTGCAAACCAAGTTGAGTTACAATCTGGACAATAAATCCTAGAGGAAATACCCAAGAGACTGTCATGACACATTGTTCTCTGGCACAAGCAGAGATAATAATTAAGAATCACATGACTTAACACTAAATATAGATTTCCTGTGTGGTTTTTGTCATACACGCATCTCAGCCTTTTTTTAAATGTTTATTTTAATATGCCCCACATTTAGCCTCTCTGGGAATCATTTCAGTGAGAAGCTGGGAAGCTGCAGTAAATTTTTGATTACTAAAAAGACAAATGGATGGGTTATTTAAATATCTTTATGTTTATGACAATAGATTTGTTTCAGATCAATCGTCCCATTGTGGCTAACTCATAAAGAATTCACATCAGAGTAGGAGAGGCTATGCATTGTTTTTCTCAATACATTATTATCTTGAGATATTCACTCAGTCAACCAACATTTATTGAGCCCTCACCGGGCTAAGGCATTTCTTCCCGGGCTAAGGATACTGCAGTCAAAAACACAGATGAGTCTTCTCCTCTGGTAAACTGTCAATTCTGTTTTGGAAAGGCAGACTGTAAACAAGGAAATAATAGAGAATTCCAGATGGAATAAAATGCTAGAAAGAAAAGAAAGTGGGGAATAGAATAAGGAAAAGCAACAGGGACAGGGATGAACCTATTTAGATGAGGAGACGATGGCGGGCCCTCAGAAGGGAGGTACCAAGTGATGAGGAGCCCGCCGCTCGCACACTGGAAGGAAAAGTCGTCAAAGCGTAGAGAACCACAGGGGCAGGGCGTGCTCGGGGAACAGAGGCCAATGTTGCTGAAGCACAGAAAACAGAATGCGGTTGGAGATGTGGTCAGCGAGACAGGCAACAGCCAGAGTCTACGTGCGCATGTGCGTCATGATGAGGGGTTTGTGTTTAATCTAAATTCAATGGGAAGCAATTCGAGCTTTAGCAAGGCACCCATCAGAGCTACATGTTTTAGTTTCTTCTGATTATTGGCGATAGGAATGGACTTAGGGAAATCATTTCCGTTTTGGAAACGTTGAATAACACGGACCAGTTTATTTTATACTGGTTTCTGCATAGCATAGTAGGAGTTCAAAGCTGATAATAATAATTAAAAGAAAAAAAAAAGAGTAGTCACATAATAGAAGGGTTGAGCCTTCTGGTTCTGTGATCACTGTAGGAAGACCAGAGATTATGAGTTTGTGGAATTTTCTACTTCCTTCCTGTATAGTAACAGATGACTCTACTTTGTCTTTACATTTTACCCAAGATGATAACTTTTGGGCCACCTGGGTGGCTCAGTTGGTTAAGCCTCTGACTCTTGATTTTGGCTCAGGTCATGATCTCATGGTTCGTGGCATCAAGCCCCATGTCAGGCTCTGCACTGACAGAGCGGAGCCTGCTTGGAATTCCCTCTCTCTCCCTCCCTCTCCCTCTTTCCCTGCTGCTCCCACCAAAATAAGTAAAATAAACTTAAAAAAAAGACTATAATTTTTGCACAATGTTGTTTTAAGCACACAGCCCTATTACCTAATTTCAATGAAATGTCATCAGCATAAAAAGCAAACAGCAAAACAGAACAAAATTTGATCAGCATCGATGTGGACAATGAAAAGAAAAAACAAAATAATAGTGCAAAAATATGCAAAAGCAAAGAGGATAGAAGAAAGAGAGGGGGAGAAGCCTGACACACGCCTGGGGAATACAAAGAAAGTTCATTTCTAATCATCGGTTTCTGTGTACTTTTGAACCGAGAGGGTTTTGAACGGAGTGAGTTCAAAAGGTGGCCAAGACGGATAAAGTGTCTTTGTTAATCGAAAAATTTAAAGTGAATCTACTCAAGAGAAGCATACCTACAAGCCCTCTAATGAATTTCTCAGTGGGGGAAAAAAATCTGAACCTAATTCTTTAGGTTAGTTCTCTTTAGTGAAAGACAAGTCTAGTGAACCAACTTTTCTGAAACGCTGAAAGGAAAATGTTGCAGAGAATTAGGGCTGCAAACCATTGCAGTTTAGGCCTTTCCCCTTGATCTATTTTATTTTATTTTTTATCTTCTTTGTTGGCTAATCTGAGAACTCTGTGTCAGGCTGCCAGGCAATGCAAAGGTCTGAACTCTTTGTGACAGGAATTTGAAATAATCACATTATGTCTGTCAAGGCTTTGTATTTGTAGAGGTAAACAGTAACAATCAAGAGAAAAAGTCTGCAATCTGTATTTGTATTACAGGGATAATGACCAGGACCCATTGTACTTAATGGAAGAATAGTGTGGCATCGCCAGCTAAGTCTTTGAAGTACAAATATGATCGCACAAGGTTTCCCATAGAAAACTTCTTCCTTGAACTTTGTGACCGTTGGTATTTTGGTAAACCTAGTTCCATAGCCTTATAAAGGATGCAAGGGAATTTCAATAAGAAGGTCATGAAAGTAGACTTGGGTTGTAGAACATTTTATAAGGCTTTACTTCTGTAAGTCTCAAGGTAATTGTAAACATCCAGTTTTATCAGTTCATTGCATCTGGGAAATAAGTCAGCTGCTTTTAGTTATGGAATAAAGACAGGAAGAAATTTAAAGGTTCAAAGCTCTGAACTCTCTTAACTCATTTTTTAAACAATTACAGAAGATATTTTGTCAACATGAATAAATAACACAAAGTGGTACTTGAATTAAAATTGGAGGTGTTGCTACACTAGATAAGTATTTATATATTATTAATGGTAAAATGGCAGAGGTAAATTGGATAATGGGGCTGGAGGGGAGGGACACATTATTTTTTTGTGTGATATAAAAGTAGAGAACAAGTTTTCTTTTTTTCTAGTACCAGTTTGCTCTTCTAGAAGCAATATTTTCCATCAGTGGAGGAAAAAGAACTATAAATAGGGATGCTGAAAGAAAAATCTGGGGGAAAATATCAAAAGCGAGATGCTTAAGCAAGATGAAGGCTTAATTCATGTTTTGGGGTCACTTTATAGAAGGCCATATGGTTTTGCAAAAATCAATCAATCAGTCAATCAATCAATCAATAACACTGGTATCTAGTAAGAAACACCTGTTTGCGTCCATTATTTACCATCCAGGTGATCTAGGGCAAGTTATTTCACCTTCCTGAGCCTTGATGTCCTTAACTCTAAACTTAAGAGTCCAAATGAATTTCATGGAGCTATTGGGGGACATAAATGAGATATCACCTTAAAAGCAGCTGACCAATGGTATATAATACCTAAAACACATTCACATCTAATTCACAGTGTCTTCACTAGTATAGCAAAACTATATCAATTTGTATTTAAAAGAAATCTGTGTTAATGCAAGAAATAAGAAAACTAAAAGAGTTCCATATTTTCATTTCCCTTTAATATACTGTATCTCCTCTGTAAGTATACTGAGGGATTTTATTAGTGGCAATGAATTAACCACCCTTTATATAAATGCACTTCTTCCTGTTACCTTAGACTCTCAGGATAAAAGACAGTGGGAAACTTGCCTTTTTTTTTTTTTTACAGGTTTAGGAATGAAGGAAATAAGTTAAAGCAAGAGGCTAACGAGATACGCAATTTCTTCTCTCTCAGTGGTACTTTTAGAGAGGGGATCAGAGCTGCTAGAGAAGAGCACCAAACGTGGAATAATTTAAGGTGACATTTATTAGTTGGATAATGACCTGAGTTCTGAGAACTCAAATAGGATTAGCCATAAATAAAGAAATTCTAGAACCAACGAAAAAGATTTCTGCACTTTCACCTTTTTAAAAAAATTTTTTTTAACATTTATTTTTGAGAGACAGAGAGATACAGAGCATGAGCAGGGGAAGGACAGAGAGACAGGGAGACACAGAATCTGAAAGCAGGCTCCAGGCTCCAAGCTGTCAGCACCGAGCCTGACCAGGGGCTCAAACTCACGAATCACGAGATCATGACCTGAGCAGAAGTCGGATGCTTGAGGGCGAACGCTTAACCGACCAAGCCACCCAGGCGCCCCTGCCCTTTCACCTTTTTAAAAGGGGAAGATAGAAACTGAAGTGTTACAGTTTTTAAACGTAGTTAAATTTACTGAATCTTTATTGTGGATCAGGCACTAGGCTGAAAGCTTCTTTGTTTTTTGAAGCTTATTTACTTATTTTGACAGAGAGAGAGAGAGAGAGAGAGAGAACGAGTAGGGAAGGGGCAGATACAGAGAGAGGGAGAGAATCCCGAGCAGCCTCCATGCCCTCAATGCAGGGTTCAATCCCACAACCCTGTGATCATGACCTGAGCCAAAATCAAGAATCAGACACTTACCTGCCTGAGCCAACCGGGTACCCCTTGGCATCCATTTTAAAGTTAACAAAGTAAAGACATATGATATCTGTCCTTCTCTGACTGACTTATTTCATTCAACATAATACCTTCCAGTTCCATCCGCATTGCTGCAAATAGCATGATTTCGTATGTGGATCTTAACAAAAGTCCATGGGGGAAGGGAAGGGGGAAAAATAGTCACAAACAGAGAGGGAGGGAGGCAAACCACAAGAGACTCTTAAAAACAGAGAACAAACTGAGGGTGGATGGGGGGCTGGAGGAGAGGGGAAAATGGACGATGGGCATTGAGGAGGACACTTGTTGGGATGAGCACTGGGTGTCGTATGTAAGCCAATTTGACAATACATTATATTAAGAAAATAAAAATAAAGTTAACAAAGTAGGCCAAGATCATATAATTTTTAGACAGAGGATACCAGCATCTGACTCCAAAGTCCTAGTTCTTGACTACTTCACTGCACTGTTCGGTAACACCAGTACATGTCATGAAGCCTCCGCTGAAACATTTCCACTTACACAGCCTCCTGGTATTTAGCCATATTTTATGGGAATGAATTCTTCAAAAGGAGCAGTATGATATGGGATACAGTCTGATAATTTGTCCTTGTTTTCTTTAAGAGCCTATAAAGTCTCATGTTGGGATTCCTATTTTAAGTGAATTTATAAACAACACAATCCATTTTCTTCTCCTCTTGTAAGTATCATTAAGTACAAATTTCAGTGAACTCTGATTGTCAGATTGTTTTTCAGGAATTCTCTCCTGTGAGGTAACCTCTCGCTTTCAGTAGAGGTAATAATTAGTTACCGTCTCTGTAGCTCACATTTATTGAGAGCTTAGTATGTGCTAAACTTTATATATAACTTATCCCATTTAATTCTTACAGATCTCTACAGGTAGATACTACTATTATCTCCGCGTTATGGCGAAAGAAACAGGCTCGAAGGAGGTAAGTTTTGTCTTGCCCGACATTACAAAGCTAGCAACAAGTAGTGGCAAGATTTGATTCCAGAGCTATGTGCCTACAAACCCAAAGTCTCCATCATGTAAAAGTTGATTGTAAAGTTGATCATTGTAAAAGTTGATTAAAGTCACATTTTACATTTTACACTCTTGGGCAAGACATACAATCTCACTGTTCCACAATCTCCTCTTTTGAAAAATGGGAACAATAATATAACTGGCTCTCAAAGTAAGATGAATAGATATGACATAAAGTACAGATAAGAGTTTGAAAAGTGCTAGAGCATATAGTAAGCATTAGATAAATGCTAACAGAAATTTTAATTCTACCCAACAATGTTCTTTGAGTAGAAATGCTAAACTCTATATAAATATCTTTGTGTGTTTCTTGAGGTCCATGTAGAACCAAGTTACAGTAACGAGAGTGAACCTTTCTGGAAAGAACTCAATCTGATCACACACTGTTAAAATGCTACAGTTGTTGGTGGTTAATCCTACTTGGATTTGTCCTTTGGTTCCAATCCCACTGTCCATGTGAACTAGTGTCCAATTTCTATGGAGAAAGGAAGCTATAAGTGAAAGCCCCTATACTGTTTTGTGATCCAAAATATTTATAAGACTCTGGTGTATGGAAACAGGAATGCAAGGTGCCATTTCTTTATGATCAAAGTAACATGGGAAAGAGACCCTCCTAAAAGTGTTTTCTAAGAAGTTAATAGCGTATGCACTTTTTCTCTAACTTTGCCATTCAGGTTGGCCACCTTAGATGGCATCTCATTTTACACCACATCAAAGGACTATCCCGAAGGCTTACATTAAAAAAGAAACAGGCTTTACATATAGCCCTATCCTTCTAAAATTGTTTGATTTGGAATTTCAGGAAAATATTAGATTAAAATATTAGATTAGATTTATAGAATAAATATAAATATTTATTCTATATTTTTCCTTGGCATCTATGAAAAGTGTCAAAAACTTTTTAAATGGGGAAGAGCATTACAAGTTCAGAAAAGAGTTATAAAACAAACAAACATGGAAACAAAAAATCATGGGACCATATTCACAAAATCTACCAATTTCTGTACAATGTTGACCAAAATGAAGGCAAAAGCTATAAACATACATATTTAAAGTAAGCCAGAGAATTGCTAAAGATGTTTCCAATGATATTTTAAATAAAATAAGAAGGAATAAAGGCATGGCAGTCCACAAAAGACTTGGGGAATGGCCCTAAGAGAGTCAACATCAACACTATGCAAATAGCATAGAAGTAATTGATACCGAGGCTCAAAAAGTTTTGACCTCAAAAAATCCATCTGGAGGTAACATGAGAAGAAGAAGAATAAAGAGAACAAAGACCAGATTTGTAGTTAAAGATGAATGCAACTGAGCAGAAATAAATCCAGAGTGATCACTTCTAAAACCACAATAAGCCAAGAGGTTCTGTTGAAACCCAAGATGACCTCAGACTAGTTCACCTGCTCACCCCCAAAAGAACCATGCAACAAGGTCAATAAACAATTTTGAGTTGATGAGGACTAGTGAGGCACCATTCCCAATCTGAAGCTGTCCATGGCCCTGACTCAAGCCATTAGTGTGTTCCACACTGTTCTTAATCTAAGGGCTGGTAACATTAATTTCTTCATTCAAGAATAGTAACAAACATAAAGAGTCCAACATGAGACCCTCAACCAGAAGCTACAAAAACCTTTGTAAATGAACAAAAGGAGAAGAAAATAAGATAATACACTAAGAAATAGAAAACCATTAAACTATCCTGCTCTATGCTTAAAGGGATTATAAGCATATTCATAATCAAGGGGTTATGAATTCTCAAAAGGGATTTGGTGAAGAGATACAGTGATCAAGGATACACCATAAGGGGCGCCTGGGTGGCTCAATTGGCTAAGTAACCATCTCTTAATTTTGGCACTGGTCATGCTTTCATGGTTTGTGAGTTCGAGCTCCTCATGGGGCTCTGTGCTGACAGCATGGAGCCTGCTTGGGAGTCTCTCTTTCTCTCTCTCTCTCTCTCTCTCTCTCCCTCTCTCTCTCAGCCCCTCCCCTCTCAGGTGTGCACATGCACACGCTCTCTCTCTCAAGAAACAAACAAAACAAAACAAACAAACAAACAAAATACACCATAAAAACATGTGACCCTATGTAAGAGTCACCAGAAGTAACACATAATATTATTAAAGTCTTCAGATATTGGAGCTATCAGATACAGAATATAAAACAGCTATGTACTAAGTATTTTTAAAAATAAAAGATTGACTTTTCTTTCAATGCACAAGGACAAAAAAGTAATCATGAAAATTTGAAAAAGAACCAGGTAGGATATTTAGAGAATGGAAGCATTGAAATTAAACATTTAGTGGATGGATTAAATAGGAGATTAAGCAGAGATGAAAGGACCGTGTGAAGAAATTATCAAGAATTAAGTAATTATGAAGAAATCAAGATGAAAACAAAGTGAAACTAGGACATGAAATATGCAAAATCTACATGAAAACACAGACGTATAGAATAGGATTTTCTAGCACACATCAAATTCAAAATGTGGAGGGGCAGAATAGAAAGAATGAAGGAGAGGTGATATTCAATAGATACAGCTGAAAAATTCCCTGACTTGCAAGATAAGCAGCCTTAGGCAATGAAATCAAAATATAATATGCCATTCAGGGTAAACAAAAGAAATTAACACCTAGACATATTGTAGTGAAAAGGTATATTATCAAAGATAAAAAGAGGACATTATAATTATTCACTAAAAAAAACTAGCAAAGATAATAAATTAAGAGCAGATTTCTCAAGAGCAAAAATTGAATAAGGAAAATTGTAAAATAAAATCTTCAATGTTTTGAGAGAAACTGCTATGTGCCTATAATCACGAATCCGGCAAATCTTTATTTCAAAAAATGTGAAATAAAGATTTTCTTACATTAAGAAATGTAAGTTCACCATTAGACTCTCACTGAAAAGATCAATATTGGGAAGAAAGAAAATGATGTCAGAAGCACTATCTGAGATACAAGAAGGAATGGTAAGAAATTAATAAGGATGAGAGTAATAAATATTTACAAAATAATCATTATTATCATATTTGTATAGTTGGAAGAAAGAATTGAAATACTGGAAAACAATAGCATACAATTCAAGAGAAGGGTGATCACAGTTAATGGGTAGTATCTTTGGTTTCTTCAAAAGAAGAGGTTAACTGTGTCTACTAACTTCAGACCTTGCTAGATTATTAAGTGCACATGGTACAAGTTCAAGCATGCCCATTGAAAGAACAAACTGGAAAGGTATGCCTTCAAATCCAACCTAATGGGATGAAAAGCAAAAGCAAAATACATTCATTTAAAAAGGAGAATTTTTATTTTTTATTTATTTTTATGTATCTATGTTTTTGAAAGGAGAATTTTTAAGAGCATAGAAAAAACAAGTCAATAGCATAATATAAGATACTAGAACACATACTAATAAAGTAAATAACCAAAACAAATAAAATAAAACTAAATGTTCCAAATAAAAGATAGATTTTTTTTAAGGATGAACTTTTAAAAATCAGGCTATGTTATGTTTACAAGAGACACATTTACAAAATAAAGATCCAAATGTGTTAAGAACATGGAAAATGATATGCCAAATCAAGAATTGCAACAAAAAACTCCATAATATCTATTTTATATTAAAAATATGGACTTTAGTCCAAAAAGTATTAGAGACAAAGACATCTCTACATAGTGATAGAAGTTTCCAGGGGCACCTGGGTGGCTCAGTCAGTTGGGCATCCGACTTCGGCTCAGATAGTGATCTCACGGTTCAGGGGTTCAAGCCCCGTCTGTGTAGGGCTCTGTGCTGACAGCTTAGAGCCTGGAGCCTGCTTTGGATTCTGTGTCCCCCTTGCTCTATGCCTCTCTCTTTCTCTCTCTCTCTCTCTCTCTCACTCTCTCTCTCTCTCTCTCTCTCTGTCAAAAATAAATAAACATTAAACAAAAAGAAGTTTCCAGTAATCAGAAAAATATAATTCTAGACACTTATACACCCATAAAATAACTCCAAAATATGGAAAGCGACCATGTAACAAGCTAAAAGCAAATCCCAGCTAATCGTAAACAATAATTATTATACAAACTATATTACCTGCAGTGTAATTAAGGGATTCAATAACACAAAAGTCGGGGTGCCTCAGTGGCTCAGTCGGTTGAGAGTCTGACTTTGGCTCAGGTCACAATCTCAAGGTTCGTGAGTTCGAGCCCCACATCATGCTCTGTGCTGACAGCTCAGAGCCTGGAGCCTGCTTCAGATTCTGTGTCTCCCTCTGTCTATGCTCCTCCCCTGCTCACACCCTGTCTCTCTCTCAAGAATAAATAAAGATTAATTTTTTTTTTAAAAAACAACACAAAAGTTAAATAAAGTATCCCATACTTTTAGAAATATAAAATACAATTCTAAAAAAAAAAGCCACAGTTCTATATAGCTCATTTGCAAAATAAGTATTCATAATGCAAATTTAAGATATTTAGAACAAAACAATAAAAAAATACACATCCAATGTTTGTCAAAACCCATGGGATCCATCCAAACTAGTAATTAGAAAGAGATGTATAGCCTTAAATAATTACTTTAAAAAGCGCAAATCCATTCTAAAAAATTAGATACGTAACAGTAGACTAAATTTGAAGAAAGTAGTAGAGGGGAGAAAATTTTGAAAGCAAAAATCAGTAAAAGACAAAATATAGTAAGTACAACAAAGATAACATGTATACTTTAAAGACTGCTGAAATAGACAAGCCTCAGCCAAAACTGAAAGGGGAAAGTGAGAAGAGACAAACAAATGTTAGGATTTTTAAAGATAGCATAACTAAATAGTTAATGAAGATTAAAAAGAAAATCAAATGATACCATGCAGAATATTATACTAAAAGCTTTCAAAACTTACATGACATGAGCAGTCTTAGAAGTATGTAAGTTATTAAAAATCGCTCAAGAAGAAACAGAACTATTTTTTTAATTTTTTAAAAGTTTTTATATATTTATGAGAGCTAGAAACAGTATGAATGGGGGAGTGACAGAGAGAGGGGGAGACACAGAATCCGAAGCAGGCTCCAGGCTCTGAGCTGTTAACACAGAGCCTGACACAGGGCTTGACTCACAAACCATGAGATCATGACCTGAGCTGAAGTCGGACCCTTAACTGACTGAGCCACCCAGGCAGCCTGAAACAGAATTTTTGAATAATCCTATAATTAGTGTATAAAGTCAAGTAAAAATGTACAGATCTTCTTGAGAAGTAAATAGCAGGCCCAGATAACTTTACAGTTGAATAATACGAAGTTTCCAAGGAATAGATCATGCCTATCTTTCAGAAACTCACCAGGAGAAGAGAAAAAAGAGGAAACACTCCTTGATTCAATCCTTAGACTGATTGGTAGGTCCCAGAGCTACAATAAGGAAAATGAAGGTGATTCAGAGAAGACTTCTGGCCAATACCAAAAATTTGGGATAATCCTCAACCTCAGATGGGATAGGAAGAATGGGGTGGCAGGGGGTGATTGAGTACCTGCAACATAGACGAGGAATAAGAAAACCAGGAATCATTAGCATGTGAAGGGGCCATCACAGTGAACAAGGGACTCTTACTAGGATAGAGTGAGTATACTAATTAGAAGAGAATATTTAGAAACATAATTGGTAATTTCAAGGTGATATAATTCAATGCTAAAACGTTCTAGATATTAAGAACTTGATTCTGAGTTTTACAAAAATAAGTCGATGTACCAAAAAGAAAAGTAGACCATGATTTATGAAGGAAGACCATCATAAATCAAGCAAAAAATGAAGAAAAATGATGGCAACCCAGGGGGGGGGGGGAGAAAAGATTTGGAGAACAGAATACGCAGATTGTTAAGCTATAAAAAGTGGGAATTCAAGAAAAAGAGAAGGTAGAGATAGAGCAGAAGCAATAATCACAGAAACAAAATAAGGGTAAGCCATCATTGGGTGAAAAAGGAGGTGAATTGTTCAGATCGAATGGTCAATCTAAACACGTGTAATGCACACAGACACCACTGATGCTCCTTAGTCTGATAGGCAAAATGTATCTGAGAATGTTTTCCAAGAATAAGTACCCAAGAATTCCAAGAGTACGTATTTTAAAATATACTTTATAAGGGAAACAAACTGGCTTTGGATTGTTTACATGCAAAACGAGAACGCAAAAGAGAGAAAATATTTATTACCGTCTTGAGAAAGGGCTGTCATCCTAAAGCACAATCCCCACCAGTAGAGCATTCACTTAAGAAAGCAAAGAAGAGGTGTTTTCATATATCAAAGGTTCAGAACATATGCATCTGATGAAGTTTAAAAATAAAGTTGTGGAACATTATATGTGGTAAAATTCAGTTTAGGTAAATGTATTAGATGTTTACGGTTTTTAGATATTAAAAACTACAATTTCATACATAAATTATATTTTTTACATACAATTTCATATAGACATGCCCAAAGGTCTGTAAGAAAACTCACTAAAATATTAACAATACCTCTGAGGACATGAGTAGGCATTAACTGGAAGCATTTTTTATTTGATTTAATAAAAGCCTTGAGATGCCTTGGTGGCTCAGTCGGCTGAGTTGTCTGACTCTTGATTTTGGCTCAGGTCATGATCCCAGGGTTGTGGGATCAAGCCCCAGGACCAGCTCTGTGCGGAGTGTGGAGCCTGCTTAAGACTTTCTCTCTCTCTGTCTCTCTCTCTCTCTCTGTCTCTATCTCTCCCCCCCCACCCTTCTCCACTTGTGCTCTCTCTCTCTCTCTAAAAAAACAAAAAGCATAAAAATTATTTTGTCATTGCCAAGCAACGATGCCCATGAACGTTCTCGTTTGAGGATAGTCTCCTAATCCATGCTTAACTCGTGTTAAACATGTTCTCTCCTCTGGCACCTCACAGAGGATTTTGCTCTTAGAAACCTGACATTTAAAAAAAATTTTTTTGTTTCCAAAATGAGCCCAAAGGGCACACATGTCTCTCTTGCTTTCTAAAATGACTGCCAAATTTTGTGTGTCCCATGCTTAGTGATGCATACACAACATTTAGCTTTTTATTGTTGTTTGTAAGACAAGAGGGTCAATAAGTATCTTGTGGATCCTTTTGTTTATTAAATTTCCCCCCTAAAGGAGCAACAATCAAAACCCTCCAAATAAATGACACAAAGGGAAAGCATGCGGATTTGTGTGTGTGTGTGTGTGTGTGTGTGTGTGTGTAATTCTTCAAATTGTAAAATCAGCAGAGATACTGCAAACATGATCGGTTACACATTAAAATCCAAGGATTTTGTTAAAAGCAATGAACATCAACTCGACAGTGGTCTGGCAACATACCATTTCTAATCTCACTGTATCTTTTTACCAGGGGCTGATTCATCTGTCACCTCCAATGACAGAGAAAGGGGAGACGCTCGTTTGTTACAACTGGCCTACAATTTCTGAGACAGATTCTAAGTCTCTTGAGTATTTAAATACGATCGATCCCAAACCCTCTGATTACCAATAGGTTTGAGCACCCATTTGAGGCCCCGATGAGCCTGCCCATTAGCATTATTTGGTGCCAAGTCAGAGAGAGAAGAGTTTTGAGGGACAAGAATCAAAGCCAGCTTCAAAACTTCGCACGTGCGTGGACAATGCTAGGTACTATGGGACACACAGAAATGAATAAGTAAGCAAATCCGCCGTCAAAGAAGGTAGCATTTTTAGCGGCATAAGGTAAGAACATGTATGACGATATATTCCATACTGTTATATACAATATAAAAAAAATACAATCAGTGCTATTAAGAAAGTGAAGCGCAAAGACCAAGGAAAGGTAAAGGATGGACAGCTCACATCAAGGAGGAGATATCAAGGGGGAAATTGTGGGTGCGTGTGTGGATGTGAATGCATATGTGTATTCACACATCTGTGGTGTGACGGGGAGGGTGGCATCTGAGCCATTTACACACAATTTATTGAATTTGAGAAAATTAGAAACGGAGGGGGGGAGCTGTATGTAGATCAAAGGAACGGCATCAATAAAACAATAATGTTGAGAAAGCTTGGGAGTGAAATGGCGGTGCAAAATCCCAAATTCAACCCAAGATAATTTGGCATGCACTCGATCAATCCACAAATTTTGTTAAAGCAGGTGATCATAAAAACCGGAAGATTTCATCTAAAAGATACGAGTGTATATTCATTCACCAACATTGTAACCTAAAACCAAGTACCCTTCTTTGAGTATGGACTCCCTGATTGGAATTCCAAAGGCATCATTCTCTTATAAAGCATTTATCTAGAATATCCAGCCCCAATTTCTTTAAAGTGTGAGGTGAATTCATAGACCCTTGTGAAGCAAACCAATTGCAGAATTTGAGGCTTTTATTATTTTCTTCCAATGTTTTATACTGTCCTGCCCAATTTCAGTAACAATTTTTTTTTTAAATTAAGTTTATTTGTTTTGAGAGAGACAGAGACAGCACGAACAGGGGAGGGGCCGAGAGAGAGGGAGAGAGAGAGAATCCTAAGCAGGTTCGGTGTTGTCAGTGCAGAGCCAGACTGGGGATTCCATGTCACAAACGGTGAGATCATGACCTAAGCCAAAACCATGAGTCAAATGCTCAACTGACTGAGCCACCCAGGTGCCTGCCCCTCAGCAACATTTTTAAATAGTAAGTACACTTGGGAATTACAAACAACCAAACCCTGAAGAGCATAACCTCAACAAAAGTTAGATGAACACACCGAATGTGAATTAACCCGGGAGTGGAGATCTTGTGTTGGTCTGATGAGGCAGTTATGCAGAGAAGTCTGTTAAGAAAGCCTCTACTGCAGTCCAGAGGCATGAGATGCATGTAGAGAAGCTGGGGAAATACAGCTGAACGGGAAAATCGGGACTGTGTTGAAGAAAGCATTGAGAGCTCTGCTAAGGGGGCGCCTGGGTGGCTCAGTCTGTTGAACGGTCCACCTCCTTACATCAGCTCAGATCATGATCCCAGGGTCCTGGGGTTGAGTCTCGAGTTAGGCTCTGCACTGAGCATGGAGCCTGCAGCCTGCATAGGATTCTCTCTTCCTCTCTCTGCCCCTTCCCCACTTACACTGGCTCTCTCTCATCTCTCTCTCTCTTAAAAAGAAAAAAAAGGGGTGGGGGAGATTAACCTAGCAATCGAGTAGGATGAGAGGGAGTAGGCAGAGAGTGGGGGTAGGAGTGTGGATTGTGCAGGGAGTTTCTTCCACAGTCTAGATTTAGGTCCGAAATTGCAAACTGGTTTCCAGGAGGCTAAATATGGCTGCCAGATATATTTTCTTTGGCTTGCACTGTGTTTTCTCAAGTTCAAAATTTAGTTGTCGATGTTTAGAAACGGGGAGACCATGACCATGGACAAGACAGTTAAAAACAGAAAACCTGAAAAACAATTCACGGGAGCCGAGTAGCAGCTGCCCTTCTAGCCAGAAGCTCTACAGTCCCCATCTCTTTCTGCTGTCCTGACACTGAGGCTGATTTGTCTTTATCTTGCCTATACCACTCACTCATGTGTGTACTCTCCCTAATCTTTGTAGTTATAGAAGCTGGAAGGTCTGTCCATTTGATAAAATCGAAATACAGGATATCTAGGAGAGACAGGGAGAGTGGGGGTCAGGTATATTAGAAGCAAGGAATTCTGGCTTGAGAAAATGGCTGAGGAACACAAGTAATATTTCAAGTTGTGACACGGGATGAAAACCCCAGGGAAAAGGGTAGAGAGGGAAAAGCAGAGAGCAGAGTATGTAACTCAAGGAATGGCTCCATTTAGGTCAGTGAAAGAGGAATTAGAAAAGGAATAATCAAGAAGGCAGGACGAGAGTATTTCATAAAGGAGAGAGTCTGACTGCAGAGAGCAAGTGTTACAAAGAGGTTGAGAAAAACCAGGTTTAATATACACACATATTTAAAACATGTAAAATTATGACTGGATCCCCTAAGTCTAGGAGTGGAGACAAGTTATCTTGGAGTATGATTTTGTTATGAATAGGAAGTTTCTAGAGTGGATCCTTAATTAGGTAAATATAATCTACTGTCTTACAGAAATAACAGGACCTTTCATCAGCTAACTGCAGCTGCCCCTGGCATGCAAAGTTGGGCACTATTGTAGGTGAGACAAGAAAACACTGATCCCTCTTTTTAGACTCTAAACTTAGCCATTTAAGACCTCCACTGCATTGAGATTGTCCTTAATGAGATCCACTCACAGGGAAAGGACACAAAGGAGATTGACCACAAGGGAAGGAGTAGTCTCAACAGATGGTCTTTGCTCAGTACTAGAACCCTGCTAGGCATGCAAAGAGGGGTTGCTCCCATGTGAAAATTAGAATAACTCCTTCCAATTCAGCCATCCCATCATGAAAGGGGTCCTGAAGACAAAAGACTAAGCATGAGAAATTGAAAGAACTGCCATCTTGAGAGCTCACGTGCTCTTGGCTGAATTAAATACCAGATGATCTAGACTGTCCTCTTTCCAAAAAAATCCCAAGATACTGAAGCCTTGGGACCAGGAAAAATACCAATCAGTGCCCTACACTCTGGAGAGCAGGATTTCATTGATGACATTTTGTGACACAAACAGAAAGCACAGTAAGTGAACCTGGGCTGCCGAGTAACTTCTCACAGTCTCCATTTGTCTTTTCAGGAAGTTTGGAAGCACAACCAAGTAAAGTCCCAAGGTTCTCAGGGAATTTGGAAAGGAAGATAGAATAGGATCCATGAATGATAGTTTGCTCATGCTAAGTTGAGCAAATCCGAGGATCACAAAATTTATTTCAATATTGAAGACATATGACCTTCTTTTTACTTTTCATGTTGGTAAAGCAGACTTAAGTATTAAATTCAGAGTAAAGAAAGATGGCAAACATTTATAGGCCTGATGGAAGAAATCTGTGGCTAAGTACGAAAGATGTGGGACATGGGAAAAACAGATTCACATCAGTCAGTACCTTTTCTCAGAAACAGGGCCAGAGGGAAAGTGACACAGACACCACTGGGGGTAAAAGAATTGAGGATATTCTTTTCAGATGGCTTCCATTTCAGTCAAGTAAGAGTCAAAATCATTCCTTGTTGAAAATGAGGGAAGGGCACCTGGGTGGCTCAGTTGGTTGAGGGTCAGACTCTTGATTTCAGCTCAGGTCATGATTTCACGGTTCATGAGTTCGCCGCTGAGTTCGACTCATGAGTTCATGAGTGCTGACCGCTCAGAGCCTGGAGCCTGTTTCAGATTCCGTGTCTCCCTCTCTCTCTGTCCTTCCCCCACCTGCACTCGGTCTCTCTCTCTCTCTCTCTCTCTCTCTCTCTCTCTCAAAAATAAATAAACATTTAAAAGTATATAATAAATTAAGACATGTAATTTTCGATAGTTTTCATAACTTTCTTATCCTTTTTCTCTTATCACTCAGAGTCCAACCCTTTACCAATAAGAGAGCCGGCAGAGAAATCATGAGCATAGAACAGTGTTTCTATGGTTCCTTGACTATTTGTGTAAGAATCTGTCGGGGAGCTTGCTTAAAAGGAAGATTCCTGGACCCCACCCAGGCCGATTTGACAGACTTTCTGGGATCTGATGCCTGCATTTTACAAGTTTCCCAGGTGGTTCTTATGCAACAAGCCAGCACTTGTCTGAAGACTGCTGTTTTAGAACCACTATCTTAGCTCATGTCTAGTCCAGCAAGTCTTAGGCACGACTACTCACCCACATCCTGTTTTTAATCGGTGGCTCTGTCTGTAGTTTTAAAACTAAAATAAAAGAGTCACACACTGTGGTGAGGAAATGGCAATTCTGTCTAATTAGGATCAGTCGCATACCCATTACTGTCTTCTATGTTTCACCTATGTATTTTTAAAAAACACTTTAAAAAATTTGCCTGTACATCACTTATGGTCAAGATTTGAACGATACTATAATTAAGTACAATTATATAATTTTATAATATTAAACTGCATTGCCTAGTCAATCAGTTTATCATTGTCCACTATTTAGTTGTGGTGGTGATGAGGTTTAAAGATATATTGACACATTAACTCAATTTCTGGACATTTGGGGAGAAAGCAATTACAAAATTTCACCCTCCAAACAGTGTCATTATGTACTTCTCATTTCCTTTCTGGCATTACGGGTTCATTAGCATTTGCAGATTCGGATAATAAACAATTGGGGCAAGAATGGAAGACACTGTCTTCAAACATCCACTGAGAAGGGAAGGGGTACTAGGCGATATCTTGTGTGCTTACCATTTTGAGCATGGACATCAGTAATAATTTGTAATCTTACCTGAATGCTCTCAGGTTATAATCACAAAATTGACACTGTCGTAAAGAAAAGAAAAGCTTACTGCAAATCCAGGTGATTTGCTTAGAACAACAGTTTTATAATTTCCCTTATCATATATCTGATTGATTGATTGATGACAAACAACTTTTTTTTTTTTTGAGAAAGAGAGAGAGAGTGCATGTACAAGAGCAGAGAAGGGGCAGAGGGAGAGGAAGAGAGAGAATCCTAAGCAGGCTCTGCACTGGGCACGGATCTCAAGAGCTCAATCTCAAGACTGTGAGATCATGACCTGAGCTGAAATCAAGGGTCAGATGCCTAACCGACTGAGCCACCCAGGCGCCCCTCATATATCTGTGTTAATGTCATAAATGAAGTGAAGTTCTTTGCACTCCTTCCCTAAAGGGTTTATGTACAAAAATAATCATGTTTCTGACTCCAAATTGAGTTAGGTGGCCCTTGTATAGGCTCCTAAAATATATTATATATCTTCTTTGCCTTAGAATTTATCATAATATAATATGTGTCTTCTGACACAACTGTAAGTATTGAAATAAGAAAGTTTTATCTGTTTTCAGTTTCTAACACAGTCCCCCCTAATTAAAACTGGTCAATTGTTCATTGACTTGTTGAGTGATTGAAGAAACAAATGAAAACTGAACATAAGCATTCTTTTGTGAATCAAAATTCTTGTCCCTTTAAAAAATATTTTGTTCATCTGGTAGCTACAAAATTATAAGAAGGAAAATTGTACATGCCACCAAAGGTGACTTAAGCTATGCACCTTGGAAAGTCTAGTAGACAGTCTCACGAAAGATATCACAAAGTTACACTCTTTATCATGGAGAATTTAGTTAGTAGTAGGTGTCCTCACCGTTGTAGATTTAGAAACTTGATTCTGTCATCATCAGTATTGTTCCTTGTAATCGGTCCTTTCTCTGGTTGCTTTTAAGATTTTCTTACTGATCTAAGTGTTCCATGATTCCACTATAATGTGTGAGTGTGGGTGAATGTTATTTGCCTGTTCAAAATGTAGTCTTTTTTGACTCTTGTAATTCATGGGTTTTTTCTTGGATTCTGTTAAATTCCCTTTCATCAGCTTTTCAAAACAGCAACCCTCTCATTTCCTCTATTTCATTAGGTGTATCCTCAATATTTTCATTCTCTCCTCCCTCTCTTTAACCTATTTCTAATATTTTCACTCTTTTTGTCTTTCTTTCTCTATGTGAACGTAATTTCCTACATCTTTTAGTTCACAAATTCTCCGTATCTATGTTGGGAGGTTTTGCTCCTCCCATCTGGAAGGTTTAAGTTCAATGACCATGTTTTTAGAGTAAAAATGTGCTTAAATTTATTTAAATCTTCCCAGTTAATCTTGATTAAAATAAAATTCCACCGTGCTTCCTATTCCTTCCTTTTATTCTTTTCAATCAACTTCCATGTACTTCTTTTTAATAAACTTTATTTCTTGAACAGTTTTGGTTTTACAGAAAAATTCTGGAGATAGTTCAGAATTCCCATATACCCAGCACCCAGTTTCCCCTATTACTGACATCTTATGTTAGTATGGTACATTTGTTACTGTTAATGAATGAATATGGATGCATTTTTAGTAACTAGAGTCCATACTTTATTCAGAATTTCTTTTTACTTAGTGTCTTTTTGTTGTTGTTGTTGTTCCAGGATGCCATCCAGGAGACCACATTACATTTAGTCATCATACCCACCTTGGCTTCTCTTGGCTAGAACAGCTTCTCAGACTTTAGTTGTTTCTAACGATCTTAACCATGTTCGGGGGTTACAGTCAGTATTCTATGAAATGTCTCTTAACTAGGATTTGTCTAATGTTCGTCTCATTATTAGACTCAGGTTAAAGGTTTGAGAAGGAAGACTACAGAGATGTAGCCCTTCTCACTACATCATATCAAGCCTACGTGTAATCAATGTCACCTGTCACTATTGATATTGATCTTGATCACCTGACTGAAGTAGTTGTCAAGTATCTCTGCTGTAGAGATACTTTTCTCTCCCCTTTCCATGCTGTATTCTTTGGAAGGAACTAACCACGTTTAAGGAATGAGGTGCTATACTCCACCTCTTTGAGAGTGGAATGTCTACATAAGTTATGTGGAGTTTTTCTGCACAGGAGATTGGTCTCTTCCCTCCATTCATTATTTATTCAGTCATCCATTTATATCAGTATGGGCCCACCCATGGGTATTTATTTTATATCTTTGGCTACAGTCTAATACTCTTAATTAATTTGTTGCTCAAACCTCCACATTTGGCCATTGGAAGCTTCTGTCTCCCTTTGATATCTCCATTACAATGAGGTTTTGTTTTTATATTAAATACTTTACATTCTGGCACTACAAAGTACTCCAGGTTCTTGTACATTTCCTGCCCCAGTTCTAGAATCAGTCATTTCCGCAAGGAATCTTGGCTTCTTTTACTGGAAATGGATTTAGAAACCAAGATCTTAGTGCTAGGTCTGCTCATTGATTCTAGGGTATCTCATTCCTTCTATACCTTCTCTGCTGACAGAGCAAATTAATATGTGTGAGTATATTAACCCATGTATATAATATAACTATAAATATTTCTCTGTGTAACCATCTGTATCAGTATTAAGCTAATACTGAGTGCATACTGATGTCTCTATCTATAACCCATTTCCACATGGACCACCCTAGTCTCTTCCCTTACTTACAGTAAACTCCCACTCCAATAGAGAAAATCCAGGCTCTCATCAACAACCAGTCATTTATTAATAGTTCAACTCTAATATACATGTACAGCAGTATCAGAATGGTTTACAGCCACCCCTATCAGAAAAAAAAATTTTTTTTCAACTGGGATATGTTTATGTATGGTTGCTTTTGCCTTTAATTTTATAGACTAATCATTCCCAAAGTTACTTAAGTCGGCTCCTTTTCCTTATCTTTTCTTAAGTAGGTGTTTCATAGATTAGTAATACAGTCAGAGTGTCTTGTCCCATTCTGCATTTAATCCTGGGATCCTCCAATGTTTTAAACGTGTTTTTGTTAATTCTCATACATTAAGTTATTTTTTGTGCTGTAAAGTTCTATGAGTTTGGACAAATAGATAGTGTCATGTATCCACAATCATAATATCATGCAGAACAGTTTTATCATACTTGTCTTGGTCTGCTTGGGCTGACATAACAAAATTCCACAGATTGGATGGCTTAAACAACAGTTGTCTCACAGTTCTGGATGCTGGGTCCAGATCTAGTCCAACATTAAGGTTCCACAGGGTTTGGTTTCTGGGGAGAGCTCTCTTCCTGGTTTGCAGATGGCTGCTTTGTCCTCAAATGGCCATTTCTACCCACAAGGCTCTGCTCCCGAGCAGTCAGTCACCAGAACTGTGAGAAAATAAATTTCTGTTGTCTAAGATTCTCCATCTGCAGTATTTTGTTTCTGTAGCAGTATGTTGTTTCAGTAGACCAAGTAGACTTAGACAGATCTATAAAACTCACCAGGGCTCCATCTATTCAACTTTCTCCACATACACATCCCTCCATCCTACCCCAGACCTCTGGAAACCACTGATTTATTTGTCTCTTCCAGAATTTCACGTAAATGGAATCTTATAATAGCCCTTTCAGATTAGCTTCTTTAACTTAGCAAAAGGCATTTAGGATTTATCAGGTCTTTTCCTGTCTCGATAGCTCATTTTTTATACCTGAATAATATTCCATTATATGGATATACCACAGTTTATCCATTAACCTATCAAAGGACATTCAAGTTGCTTCCAAGTTTCAGTGATTACGAATAGAGCTGTTACAAACATCTGTGTGTGGGTTTTGTGTGAACATAAGTTTTCAATCAGTTGGGTTAATACCTAGGAGCACAATTGCTGAACCATATGGTAAAGCTATCTTTAGCTTCATGGGGAAAAAAAAAGCCAAACTGTCTTCCAAAGTGACTGTGCTATTTTGCATTCCTACCAGCAATGCAAGAGCTTTTCTGTAGCACTACATCCTTGATGTCAATTGGCATGGCCAGTTGTTTAGATTTTAGTTATCCTGTAGCCATGTAGTAGTACTTCATTGTTGTTTGAATTTGTAAATCCCAAATGACAAATAATACTGCATTCTTTTCATGTATTTATTTACCGTCTACGTATTATCTTTGGAGATGCGTCTGTTTAGATGTTTCGAACATGGTTTAATTAGGTTGGATTCTTAGTTTTGAACTTTAAAAGTTCTTTTTGTATGTTGCATATAAGTCCCCTTCTAATATGTTTTTTTGCAAATATTTTCTCTCAGTCTATGCTTTTTCTTTTGATTCTGTCAACAGTATCTTTCCCAAAGCAGAAGCTTTTAATTTTAATCAAGTCCAGTATATTGATGTTTGGTTTCATGAATCATCCTTTTGTTTTACCTAAAAATTCATGACCAAACCCATGTTATCTTCCAGAAGTTTTAGACTTTTAAGTTTTATATATAGGCCTATAATTCATTTTAAGTTACTTTTGTGAAATGTGTAAGGGCTTGCATATGGATATCCAGTTGTTGCAGAGCCATTTGTTGAAAGCACCATCCTTTTTCCATTTAACTGCCTTTACTTCTTTGTCAAAGATCAGTGGCTATATTGTTACAGGTCTATTTCTGGGTACTCTCTTCTGTTGTGTTGATTTACATGCTATTCTTTTGCCAATATCATGCTTCTTAATTATTGTAGACTTACAGAAAGTCAAGAAATTAAGTATTGTGATCCCTCCAACTTTCCCCTCCTCCTCCTCCTTCTCTTCATTCTTCTTCTTCTTCACTTTGGCTACTCTAGGTTTTTTGCCTCTCCATAGAAATTTTACAATCAGTTTGTCAGGGTCTATGAAATAGCTTACTGAAATCTCGATGAGGATTTCACTAGATGTATAGATTAAGTTAGGAAGAAGTCACATCTTAACACGATGAAGTCTTCCAGTCCTTGAACACAGACTCTCCATTTATTTAGATTTTCTCAGACCGAATTTTTCACATATAGTAACAGTACATATTTTTTCAGGTTTATACTTAAGTATTTCATTTTGGGGTATTATTATAAGCTTTGCTGTCATGTTTTTGTTTTTGTTTTTATTTCAAACCCCAGTTGTTCAGTGCTTGTATATAAGAAATCAACTGGCTTTTGTGTAGTAATTTGTATTCTGTGAACTTTCTGTACTCACTTATTACTTCCAGGATTTTTGTTGTTGTTGATTCTTCCTGAATTGCTACATAATCATGTCATCTGCAAAGTTTAATTTCTTGTTCTCAGTTTGTATATACTTTTTGTTTCCTTTCTTGTCTTAGTACACTAGCTAAAACTTTTAGCACAATGGTGAATAAAAGTGATGACAGGACATCCTGAGTTTGTACTTGAACTTAGTGAGGAAATAGACAGTTTCTCACCATTATGATATTTGCATATATTCTTTAATAAGGGACTTCTCTTCTATTCCTAAGAAATATAAGTCTTATTTTCTTTCAAACTGCTTTATTTACTCATATTCTGATGATTCTGCTATTTGTGGCATCTCCTGACTTTTGCTCATGGTTAATCATTTCCTTTTGTGCTTTGTAGTTTTGATTATGAGAATTTTATTTTGTTTTTCTGTGGCATTCCTGACCTATGCTCATAAAGATGTACCCACATAGAAGTGACAAATTTCATCGTGTCGATCACTGAATTCACTTAAATACACTCAAATTCCCTGAGAAGAATTTTAAAGGAAGTAGCTAGTTCACACTTTAATATTCTTTGAAGTTTCCTAATATTTCATGCACCTGAGCAACAATGTTGGGGGGTCAGTAATGGACCTGAATTCAGTTTCCTCTTCAGCTTTTTTGGTTAGTTATACAATCTTGGCCAGGTTCTTTAATTTCAGAACTCTTTCATCTTACTACTTCTGTATTAAAAATTGTTAACATTCTCCATTTATATTTACTCAAAGAAGTTTAGAAAAGACTCACTGTATTATCAAGTTTGTGAACTCCTTGAATGATGTTGTGAACAAATCCTAAGGCACCTCCTTGATCCCCACCTCCTGATATTCACGCCTTGTGCCATCCCTGCTCTTTGAGCTTGGATGGATCCCATGACTTACGTCTAACATAATGTGGCACAGTTGGTCGGATGTCACTTGTGCAGCATGTCCTGCGATGTGGCAAAGATGATGTCACCTGTATGGTTACATTGCATTATTTAAGGCTGCCTTGCTTGCGGTCTCTCTTTCCATTGCTGGCTTTTGGTGAGCGAGCTTCCGTGAATCCTATCTATGGCACGAAGAAATGATTCTGACAGCAACCTGAGGGAGCTTAGTAGTGTTTCTTTTCCCAGTCAGAACTCCAGGTAAGAAGTCATCCCAGATGACACCTTGATTGCAGCCTCATGAGTCCATGAGCAAACCCAGCTAATATTTGCCCAGACACCTGACCCACACAAATTTTGAGCTAATAAATGTGTTTGAAACCTCTAAGTATGTAGTAATGTGTTAAACATCAAACAGCTAATACAAGGGCAAAGCCTCAATTAAGTAGGTAATGCCTTTTAAAAATGTCAGGGGAACCTGGGTGGCTCAGTTAGTTAAGGGTCCAATTTTGGCTCAGGTCATGATGTCGTGATTTGTGGGTTTGAGCCCCAATGTCAGGCTCTGTGCTGACAGCTAAGAGCCTGGAGCCTGCTTCTGAGTCTATGTCTCCTTCTCTCTCTGCCCTTCCCCTGCTGATGCTCTGTCTCTGTCTCTCAACAATAAATAGATGTTAAAAAAATTTCTTTGCAAAAAAAAAATAAAAATGTCAAAAAATTAGGTATCAAGAGGTCATCCCAGATCTCTTAAAAATCTGCTTTTAAAATAATCATTTCATGTAAGGTGAATAAGTAAAGAGATAGAGATAGAGAGAAGGGGGGAGAGAAAGGGAGGGAAGAGACTTCTGACACTGAAGAATAGCATTCTTTATTCCAGAAAGGTATTAACTTTTTTATTGCCCATATTCTGTAAGGAAATAGATACAAAGTACCAATAACCTTGTAAACTGAAGGGTTCGATATAGTTGTTATGTAGTATTTACTGTACTTAAGTTGTATACATCCATAAATACTTATACTGTATGATCAGTACACACAAATTATACCCAAGTTTGATTTCTTCAGTTCAAACTAGGATTTTTAATACTATTTGTACATGCAACTAAGATATAAAAACACTACAAAGTAGAAAGTGATGAAGAAAAGCTCATTTCAAAAAATAGAGTACCCACGTTTCTGACACCACAAAGGTGGTGTTCCTTTAGCCACATGACAGAATAATTTTCAATATGCTTCATTCAAATTTGGCTTCTCGATGCCATGCGACAAAAAATGCATTTTCACAACCAGTTATAAATTAGTGAAATCCACCAATATCGCATATTTGACAACTTTGGGATAAGCAAAAAACAAAGCACTTAGCTTTTCAATTATTTTCTCAAAAATTACATCAAAGTGAGTCATTGTGCTCCAAAAGATTAGAGAAATGAAGTCTTCTAAAGCCCCACTGAGGTCACAAGTCTGAAAAGCTCTGCTGTGAGAAATTTACCCACATTTCCACTGAACAGCTAGTTTTCTTACAACTTGTGAACACACAAAACATGAGATACCCTTCCTTCCTGTACTTTGGTTAAAAAGTGCTTTTCTTTTTTTCCAGAACATATCAAACTCTTGACTCTCATTCTTCTTACCTCAGACTATAGTAAAATTTGCTCTGTCCCTTCCCTGAACTTTTTTAGATTTGACGATTACTGTAAGGAAGATGTATTTAACACTTAAAGCCAGAAGAAAAGCAAATAACCTATAACCTGCTTTCCCAGATGATCTGTGGAAGTTCTTGAAACACTGATCACGTTGTAGAAGAATTTAAAGTCATCTTTCCTCAAATAAACATGATGATTTCTTTCCCCCGGATTTGGCAAAATAAGGTTAACAAAATACACTGCAGATGATCGTTCTAATCTATGATGGGAAATAAACAGTGTCAGGCAATCACAACTGGTTTGCAAGCCCTTGCTGAAAATAAATGTATTGTTAACCACGTAGCTATTAATGTGCCCATATTTGAAAACTAGCCTGTGGAGGCCAAGAGAAAGAGTTATTCTAAATGCGTTTGTTTTCTTTTTTACCAAAGACAATTTTTGTCCATGCAGAGTCTCTGAGGGGTGTGCTTTATGTATTCTCTGAGGAGTGGGGGTGGGGGGAAGTTCTGTGGTGATGACCACACAGAACCAGCAAAAGAGTAAACAATATCTCGAAAGACTGAAGATAGGCCAGAGCCAGAAAGAAATGGCTTTCGATGTAAGCCTCGCCCTTGGCCATGGGAACTTCTCTGAATTCCTCCTCCTTTCTGTAGGCCTAACACCTATCTAACAGGGTTGGATCACATGGAAAGCATCTTTAACCTGCTAGGTATTCAGTAAGTGGTACACAGGATTGTAACTGTTCCTGTGAAACACTACAAACTGCTTTTCATATGAATGATTCTCAAGCAGAGCCGACTGGATAATTCTAAGTTCAAATAATTAATGGAAAGCAGGTTCCAATTAGAAATCTTTTTATATTTTATTTTTTAACATTCATTTATTACCGTACAGGCTTCCTCACGCTTCCTTTTTTTTTTTCTCAAAATGACTCATTCTTTTGATTTAAGTGTGGTTCCACTCAAAGTCACCTATCAAACATCTCTTTCTCCCAAACACACACACACACACACACACACACACACAGCTTTAAATCAGTAAGGACTATTTATTACACTGTCTACTCTAGAATATAGGTCATGAGCAGCTGTATCACCAGAACAGAGTAACCATGGACTTCAAATGGATACTGAATGAAAATGTCATTGAAAGGCTAGAAGTAATGTGATACTAACATGACCAACACGCAAAAAAATGCTAAGGCAGTAACTGTGGAATCTATAATATAAAGTGAGGAATAATGCAAAAAACTCTACAGGAGAAAAATCCTTTTCCTGGCTTTAATTTTTCAAATTTCAGACATTTGCTCAAAAACAAAGATTACAAAGTTGTATGCAGGATCTTGAGAATTCTAGACTTGCCATCAAAGTTTAGGCAGAACAAAAGTTGAATCGCGTAAGTGACATTCTCACCTATTTTGGTTAGGCTGACTATAAAAAAGGCCGTATCATAATCTTCCTCAGCACCCCTATTAGACAACATGTTTCCATGGATCTCATGGATCTAAACCCTAATATTAACTTATATGCTTCCTGCTTTATTGTTGCTGTGTTTGTGAAACATAGCTATCATCTTTATTTATAATCCTTCACAGATTTAAGCAGAAAACGTTCAAAATTGCCTATTATTAAGCCTCCCTGGAGGCTTCTGATCTTAAGCAAACATAAGGTTCCGTGACCTACCAATGAACCTACGGAAGGTATCCCAAATAATTATATTCCGTCACTCTTTTATTTACACTTGACTCTGAAAAGTTCTCAGTTTTTCACATAGATAATCCAGAAAATAAATATAACCCTTGCCTTCACAGGCAGCATTAAAATGAGCAGGAATGTGCATTAATTTGTTATAGTATCTAACTTATGACTTAATTCCCCTACCTTCTGGTTATAAACAGAGCTTTCCTGGCTACAAAACGACTTAAGAAGCAAAAATCATGACATAAAAATTTAAATAAAGGTCACTATTGCCATGAAATGGGGTTTCAGTTTTGCAATCCCTCCACAGTTTCCCACCAGGCCGGGTGGAGTTGTTCTAAACAAGTCTAGAGATATTTACGAAATAAGCTAATACAAAAGGGCAAGACAGCCCATCAGAAGCGACTCTCTTCCTCTTCCACTGCACGGTGAAGGCCGGGGATGAATTTTAAGAGTTGTTTCCGGACACTTCCCCTTCTGCTTTTCCGGGGCAGGGTCCCAAATATGTTTGAGAAGTTGCCCTCCCACAAGGGGGACATGGACCCACTACTGGCAGTACTAATGCTTCGGTTCCTCCTCGAAGAAGACCTCTTCAGAAAATCGTCCCCATCCCTGGGGACAAAGCACTCATCATCTGTGCTCGTCTGTCGACTGAAGGCTCCCTTGCTTGAGTCCTCAGACACACACGTCTGGTAGCCATCTTCACTGTCCATCGTCATGGAGCTCAGACAGCTACTCTCGCTGGATAATCGATTCCGGTCCAGGAGGGCAGGGCTGGGCCCAGGCAGGGTTCCAAACAAAACTGATTCATCTATGTCCATGTTCTCCAAACTCGAGCAGTTACCTGAGTCACCTAGAATGCAGAAAAGAGAGTCTATTGTGGAATGCATATGAGCATCACTCCCTTCGAGTAAATACACAAAACTTCTCTTCAAAGGGCGCAAAAAAGAAAGAGTAAAAGTGAACAATATTTTTCACTGAGCTTCACCTATATGAACAAGTGACTTATTCTGAGGCCATTTGATAAACCTTGTAGGGGTGTTTCCCAAACTATTGTTCATGGACTAGCTTCCATGTAACAGTGTTCCACAGTCACAGAAATGGTAATGCTAAATGAAATAAATTTAAACAAGATTCTTCGTATAGGAACAGTTAAACTCATCTGACAGTATGCCAGGGTGACTTGTCAATCTCCAAGAATATAATTTCTTTTTTAAAATTTTTTAATGTTTTATTTTTGTTTTAATGTTTTAATTTGTTTTATTTTGGGGAGAGAGAGACAGAGCACAAACAGGGGAGGGCCAGAGAGAGAGGCAGACAGAATCCAAAGCAGGCTCCAGGCTCTGAGCTGTCAGCACAGAGCCCAACATGGGGCTTGACTCACAAACTGTGAGATCATGACCTGAGCCGAAGTCAGATGCTCAACCGACTGAGTCACCCAGGCACCCCCAAGAGTATTATTTCTTAAACTGAAGTGACTCTGCAACATTCACTAAAATTCTCACAGAAATGGGGTTCTAAAGAATATCTTTGGGGAAAAAAATAAAGAATATACTTGGGGAAATGCTGTCTTATGGACTTCCTCCATTTAGTTCCTCTGATTTTTAGTTACCGTATTTTTACTTATTTTTTAATTTTTTTATTTATTTTTGAGACAGAGGAGACAGAGCATGAGCAGGGGAGGGGCAAAGAGAGAGGGATACACAGAATCTGAAGCAGGCTCCAGGCTCTGAGCTGTCAGCACAGAGCCTGATGTGGAGCTTGAACTCACGGACTGTGAGATCATGACCAGAGACGACGTCGGATGCCCAACCAACTGAGCCACCCAGATGCCCCAAGGTACTGTATTTTTTAAACAATTATATAATTACTGTAACATAAGTTGAAGTATATGGGAAACACAGTTATATAACCTGCACCTATAGGCTGATTATAGAGAATTCAAAAGGTGTTTAAAACAGAAAAAAATACCTTCCAGCCTCAATATTCCTTGTTTCTTCCCAGACTACTTTAACACCTAAATGCTCTGGAATGCTACTGTGCCCAGAAAACATCCCTGTCCTGAAATAAGTAACAATTCATTTGTACAAGTTGAATTTGATCGGCTTAGCTAAATTTGTTCATCAACCTTTCTCTGTATCTGGGCTCTCCAAACTCAAATTTTAATTGCACACCAACATCCATCCTGTCCATACCCCACTTGCTTATGTACTACCTGAGTTGGTTGGTATGCTGCTGAAAGAAAGGGGATTAATTGTTATACCAGCCTGAGAATGACATAATTAGAAGGTGACTCTGCTTCAGGAAAAGAAATAGAAGAGACTTTATTTTTCTATTTGATCTGCAAGGTTCAATATGTGAGCCCTGCACTGACTAGTCATAATGCTTTCCTTTTTACTAATAAAACCTACTTTACATCATCTGTCAACGAGGTGATGAATTCTTTTTGATTGGAAAGCCATTGAGAATCTCATGCCTCGTGTATTTATTCTAGGCCTAGAAAAAGTAAACTAAAGAAGTCCTTCAATCTTTCAAAAAGAACGTACAAAAGTGGCTTTATGCGGAGTTGTTTCCCTTAATCCTGAACAAAACACCTTGTCCGTACAAGCCTGTTCCTATAGAACCCCAGAACTGCCTGTACTTATTAGACCAAACCCCATCTCCACTGCAGAATGCTCCAGAAGGGGAGGCAAAGGTTTCCTAAACACTCTCAAGTCTACAGAAATCCAGGAGGTAGCTGGATTTTTATACCTCTGTCCTGCTAGGACACTTCAGACCCCCCCCCCCCACCAAAAAAGAATCTATTAAGAATTGTTTTAATATTAATTTTAAAACATACAAAAGAGAAGTAACTTATATATAAATTTCATTTAAGAGAACAAAATTTCAACACAAACCTCTATGTCATACATTAGTGCCTAATTATGAATTAAATGTCTTTTTTCCCATAAATAAGTTATGACTTGAAACAGACATTCTGGGTTATAAATGGAGACTTTAGCTCAGTGTTATCTTAAGAAGATATAACCTATGTTTCACACCCACATACCTAGTGGTTTCAGTGAATTATTTGTATGTGCAAGTTCATTCCTCAGGTTACAGGAGTCACATAGCAAATGTCGCATCAACAATTTTTTCAATCAACCCATTCCCTTCAGAATTCACACAATTGCGAGAGCCATGCATTGACTATTGGGATGATCATTCTGATTTCTGTCTTGGGTTTATGGGCCAAGAAGAAGAGATTCTCTGCACTCATGTAACTTGTATAATATGAACAAATGACAGGAGCTCTACCCAAGAAGCGTGCTACCATTCCAGCTTCCGTAGTTTCTGAGACTCACACAACCCCCGAGCCATAAACATTGTCAGGAATTTAACTCATCCACGGCTCTTCTAAAATCTCCACGTGCCTCTTGCAATTGTGCACATGCATGTGAGCATGTGCATGTTTTCATGTGCCGATGTGTTACACGTATGGAGGAGAGGAGGTGACTGGACTTACTCACCCTCCAGATACATAGGTCACTCCAAAAGTCATGACAAAAAACATACACTAGCATTCCTGATCCATGCCAGACAATTTTTTCTTACAACGATGATAATCTTAAAATAACGTAGAGGCAGAAATACAAAAAAAAAGATGAATGTTAGTGTGGTTTCTGAACAGGAAGTCACATTTACCATGAAGCAGACGCTGTTCCTGTAACTGCAGAGATCTGAACTCCACCCATTTTTTCTTCAAGGTTTGCTGATAAAGAAGAGAAAAAGTGTTAATTATTGGGAATCCCCAGTGAAGGTAGCAATTTACTTCTGGGTGTTGAGATTTGTCATTAATTTTTTTTTTCCTTTCTTTCTAGCACTAACAAACCCTCTCATTCATTCAGAAGATTATCTTCTATACAAAAGGGGGATATTGGGAATGCTACTTTCTCAAGAAATAATCCAGTAGCACCAATGAGTTTAAACAATCGACAATAGAAACAATGACTTTTTTTTTTATTTTCATTTGTTTTAAATATTACATAACTGATTGTTTGGGTCTGTGTCCATTTTCTAGCTGTTGAGGCAAGGATTTACCACCTAGGCTTCCCCCACGCACAAGATGAAGGCATTCATAGAATCCAGACCCTGGGATTGTCATGAAAATTAAGTAAGTTAGTAGATGTAGAATGTTTGGAACAGTGATTACAACTTAGTAAATGTTCAGTAAATGCCATCATTCTATAAGCCTGGGGCATTAAACCAGTGTTTTCTGCTGCACACCTATTTATCTTTCATACCAAAAAGGGGAAGCTGGCCTGTCTGAAAGGCTTCCTTTGGAGGGCTAAACTTAGAACACTGCTAATAAGGACCCTCACTTAACTGCTTCCTTCCTTGGCTGCTCAGCACGAGAACAGCGTCCCAAGGTGGGAATGAAGTGGCTGCTGTCAGTCAAGACTGCTCAGGAGACCTGGCCTAACCCATCAAAGGGGCTGAGGTGAGGAAAATCAAAGCCAGCCAGGCAGAAACCATCTGACAAGGATAGCTAGAGGCTCATTCTCCCTCACATCCTTTGGCCTTTACCCTACCCCAGTCCTTGCCTGTTGCCATCCCCACAGCAAGCCCAGCAGGCAGGCACAGCTCAGATTTGCCTATGGCCGCTTCATCCCAAAGGAAAGGCAGCCTAGTTGGAAACAGGCACTGCTCGGTAAGAAACAGTCTGGAAGAGGTAGATGAAGGCTGAAAAGAAAGAGGGAAAAAAGCACATCTGGAAGGGGAAAGCCTAAGGAAAAGAAAATAATACACTTACAAGAATATCGTCGAATGCTTAAGGGAAGAATGGCTTTCCTCAGTTCAGGGACTGAACAATCAGTGGGCGGGATTTTCCAAGCCTTGGTAACAGTAACACTAAGCATCAACCCTTAGGGTTACCTATATGATATGCAAGCACTAAACCAAAGCCATAAAATGCCTGGCTCAGTTGATGTCTTGTTTTTTCTACATTATACTTTAGTCAGCGTGTCTACGAGATGGCCAGGCTACCTGAATTACAGCTCCTTTTATTTGTGCAAACTGTGGTCCTATGAAGGTCAGAGTTAAGGACCCATGGAGAAAAGAACTAGGATCCAGCGCCTTCCTCCTTACAGGGGTCTATCTCCTGCAAGAGAATAGAGTCCAGGAGAGGAGCACGGCATAGGCTGACAATCAACACTAAACACAGAGAGAAGCTTGCACTTGCTTTCAGAAATACAAAGTCAGGCCTTGCCAAATAGTTATTTTTTGTGAAAACAAACGTTTTAAAATATCTAATCCGTTGATTTGGTCCAGTTATCTAGGCACGTCATCATTTAAACCAAGAAAACACCAGAGTAAAGAGCAGATGTGTCAAAGTGATTAAGAGTTTTTGGTCTCTGTGGAAGCTTCCCCATTTTCCTCAGAATCTGTTTCTGCCTGTTCTTAATATTACAGTGGTATATTTGGACCAACGAGAGCTCTTGCCATCAGAAGAAAATGAAAGCATGTGGGAGATCTAACCCTACTGGGCCCTATTGCCTCAGTGTACCTAGCTCAGGGCCTGGTATGCAACAGCTGCTTAGTAAATATTGGTTGAATGAATATATCAAAGGATGGCTTCCTGAAATCAAACTCAACTCTCACAGACGGATATTTTGAGTTGGATGTATTTCCAACGTTTCCAATATACGTGAGACATACAGCTAAACATTTCCATCTTTACGACTTTTATAAAGTGCTCTCGTGGATAATACGCGGTTTAATTTTCCTAACTGCCCTACGAAGTTCGAGACTAGAAAATAAAGGTGCAATGTACCAAATACTTCCCAAGGGCTACGAACCCAGTAAAAAGCAGAGTTAGATTAAAAAGTAGCCCCTCCAGCTAGCACAGTGGATGTGCTGTTTTCATGTTAAACATCTGAATCAGAGGTCCTGAGAAAGGGAATCCCTGAAGCCATGGCTCAGAAGGGACCACTCTTTCTAAAGAAGAGCTTGTGGCCTCACAGAGTCTTTGAAAGATCAGTGCGTACTTATGTGGGACCCACAAACTAAATGTCATTGTGGGAAGGGGAAGCCAACTTGACCCTGGTTACACGTCAGATCCAGACATTTCTGGCTCGTGACCATGAAAATGAGGCTGAGAAAAGCTGCTAATGGTGGCTATGGCTCATGTAGAACTGGAGCCTAAAGAGGCAATTGTATAAAAATGCAGCCTCATGACCTGAGCCAAACAGGACACTAACCCTCTAGAAGGCATCCACACGGCCAGCCCTGGCTTGGGATTGGGAGCCTTGAAAGTGCAGGGTGGAGGAAACCCAAGCACAATATTGAGTGGTAAGGGAGAGACCACCATATAAGGGAAATGGGCAATATAAAGTCCAAAGGTATGAAAGACTAGAAAACCGATTGTCAGCACATGGATTCTCTCCAAATAAAATGAAAACGAATGTCCAAAGAAGACTTTAAAACAGGAATATTTATAATCCTCTGAGGAAGAAATGAAACCAATGTTGATCAGAACAAGAAATCTGAAACAAAGAAGTAAAACGAGAACGGATAGACATGAAAAAGAATGATCTGAAAGTTAAAAATTAATCCTGGGGCACCTGGGTGGCTCAGTGGGTTAGTCGTCTGACTTCAGCTCAGGTCATGATCTACCAATTCATGAATTCGAGACCCGCATCAGGCTCTGTGCTGATAGCTCAGAGGCTGGAGCCTGCTTCAGATTCTGGGTCTCCCCCTCTCTCTGCCCCTCCCGTGCTCACTCTCTGTCTCTGTCTCTTTCTCGAAAATAAATAAGCATTAAAAAAATTTTTTTAAGAATCAATTAATCCTTAAAGCTGGATGGAAATAACTCATTCTATACAGCATAAATACAACATTACTGAAGAACTAAACAAGAACCTAACAAAGAAGATAAAGTGATACAAAATATGAGTGGTTAGGAAGCAAGGGAAATAAATCAAAAGATTCTAAAATATGTCCAACATGAATTCCAAAAGATAATTCAGGGAATGGTGAAGAAGGTATATTCAAAGAGATCAAGATGATAGTTTTCCAAAACTGAAGAAATTCATAAGTCTTTAGATTGAAAAGATAGTGCATTTTTTAAGCAATATAAATTTAGAAATGAATCCAGACCTAGTCACATTTCAGTGAAACTTTAGATCAGCAAAGACAAAAGAACATCTTAAAAGTCACCAGAAAAAGACAAAAGATTGCCACAAATTGAAATACTGGTTTTTGAAAAGACTCAAAAATAGAAAATCCTCTAGAGTACCATAAAAAAAGGCATAAAAAGTAATACAAGTAAAAATGGGGACATAATCCTTCTTGTGAAGAAAATAAAAATATGAGAATAGAATTTTTATTATCAACTTATTCGATAAATTTGAAAAATTTGAAAATTTATTAACAAAAAAATTAATTCAATAAAACTGACTCAAACAAAACAAACAAACAAAACAGAAATCTTTAGAAGTCTTATAATTAATAAGGAAACTGAAACAGAGTTTAGAAGTATTCTCACCAGAAAAGAACCTTAAGCCCAGATGATTCAGATAGTTACAAGAATTCTAGCAGAGAAGAAAAGGGGAAGATTCTTCCCAGCTCACGCTAAGAGTCCAGAAAACATGATGCCAAAACTAAAGAAAGATAGTTTGAGAGAAGAAAACTGCAGGCCATTTTACCTATAAATGAAGCTACCTTCAAAAATCCTAAAGAATATCTTAGCAAATCAAATCTACAATTATATAAAAAAAAGATTGTAAATTATGACTAGGTTGGGTTCTTCTAGAAATGCAAGAGTAGTTTAACATTAGAAAATCTTTAAATGTCATTTGCCATATTGACAGATTTTTAAAAAATACATAAACAGGAGGGGTGCCTGGGTGGCTCAGTCGGTTAAGCATCCGACTTCAGCTCAGGTCATGATCTCGAGGTTTGTGGGTTCGAGCCCTGCATCAGGCTCTATGCTGACAGCACGGAGCCTGGAGCCTGCTTCGGATTCTGTGTCTCCTCCCCCTTCTCTCTGCCCCTCCCCTGCTCACACTCTGTGTCTTTCTTTCTCTCGATAATAAATAAATTTAAAAAAAATTTAGAAATACACAAACAAGAATAATACATGCAGAAAGCAGTGTTTGATAAAATTTAATACACAAGCACTATAAAAACTATCAGTAAATTTGGTATGGAAGGGAGCATCCCAAATCAGAAAAGTATATTCATAGAGAGAGCTCGTTCCTAATAGGAACAAGTAGGAATTCCCTTTAAAATCAAGAAAAAACAAAGATGCCTATTATTACAGTTTCTATTCAACACTGTATTATAGACTATAGTCAATGTAATGAAGAAAGAGAAACTGTTATTCTCAACGGTTACTATCTTCACAGAAAACCCAAAATAACCTACAGATAATTTGTTTAAATGATATAGTTTAGCAATAGTTCGAACAAGATAGTTTGAATGACAGCATAAAAATTGACTTTATGTATCTATACATCAACCTCAATCAAAACATTTATTTTTTATAACGAAACTATAATACAAACAAAAGTCATTCATAGAAAGGGATACATCTAGCGAAAGACACACAGGATCTACTTGTGTAAAATTATGAGACTCTGTTGAAAGAGATAAAGAAAACAATTAAAAATGGTAAGATTATGAAAACTTTTCCTCTAAGATCAGGAAGAAGACAAGATGTCCACTCTCACCACTTTGATTCAACAGAGTGGAAGTCCTCGCATGATAATCAGACATACAAGGAAATAAAAGGAATCCAAACTGGTTAAGGAAGAAGTAAAACTGTCACTATTTGCAGCTTGTATGACACTATATATAGAAAACCGTGAAGATTCCACCAAAAACTATTAACACTAACAAACTCAGTAAAGTTGCAGGAGACAAAATTAAAATACCGAAACCTCTTGCATTTCCATACACTAATAATGAAGTAGCAGATTATAATTGCATCAAAAAGAACAAAGTATCTAGGAATAAATTTAACCAAATAGGTGAAAGACTTCTACTCTGAGAACTGTAAGACATTGATGAAAGAAACTGAAGACAACACAAACAAATGGAAATATATTCAATGTGCACCCTTTGGAAGAATTAATATCATTAAAATGTCCATACTACCCAAAGTAACCTAAAGAGTCAATACAGAATACAGTCCCTATCAAAGACAAACAGTATTTTGTAAGTTTATTTATTTTGAGAGAGAGAGAGAAAGTATGAGTCGAGGAGGGGCATGGAGAGAAGGAGAGAGAATCCAAAGCAGGCTCAGCACTGTCAGCACAGAGCCTGACATGGGGCTCGAACCCAGGCACCATGAGATGGTGACCTAAGGCCAAAGTCAGATGCCCAACAAACTGAACCACCCAGGCACTCCATGAATAGCATTTTTTAAAGAACTAGAATAATCCTGGGGTGCCTGGGTGGCTCAGTCAATTAAGCACCAGACTTCGGCTCAGGTCATGATCTCATGTTTGTGGGTTTGAGCCCCCACATTGGCTCTGTGCTGACTCCAGAGCCTGGAGCCTGCTTTGGATTCTGTGTCTCCCTCTCTCTCTGCCCCTCCCCTGTTTGTGCTCTATCTCCCTCTCTCTCTCAAAAAATAAATAAACATTAAAAAAAATTAAGGGGCGCCTGGGTGGCTCAGTCAGTTGACCATCCGACTTCGGTTCAGGTCATGATCTTGCGGTCTGTGAGTTTGAGCCCCGTGTCGGGCTTTGTGCTGAAAGCTCAGAGCCTGGAGCCTCTTTCGGATCCTGTGTCTCCCTCTCTCTCTGACCCTCCCCCGTTCATGCTCTGTCTCTCTGTCAAAAATAAATAAACATTAAAAAAATTTAAAAAAAGAACTACAATAATCCTAAAATTTGTATGAAACCACAAAAGAACCCAAATAGCCAAAACAATCTTAAAGATGAACACCAGAACTTGAGGTATCACAATCTCAGATTTCAAGATAAACTAAAAAGCCAAAGTAATCAAAACATTACACCAGCACAAAAATAGATACATAGATCAATGGACTAGGATAGAGAGCCCAGAAACAAACCAATACTTATATGGTTAATCAATCTATGACAAAGGAGTTAATAATATACAATGGGGAAAAAATAGTCTTTTCAGTAATTGGGAAAACTGGACAGCTACATGCAAAAGAATGAAACTGGACCACTTTCTTATACCATATAAAAAATAAACTCAAAATGGATTAAAGACCTAAATATGAGACAGGAAACCATAAAACTCCTAAAAGGAAACATATGTAGTAATCTCTTGGACATTGGTCTTAAAAACATATTTTTGGATATGTCTCCTCAGGCAAGGGAAACAAAAGCAAAAATAAATTATGGGGCTACAACAAAATTAAAAGCTTTTGCTCAGCAAAGGAAACCACCAATGAAGCAAAAAGGCAACTGAATGTGAGAAGATATTTGCAAATGATATATGCAACAAGGGGTTAATATTCAACATATGTAAAGAACTTCCATAATTCAACACCAAAAAGCCCCAAATAATCCCATTAAAAATGGGCAGAGGGCCTAAATAGACATTTTTTTCCAAGGAAGACATACAGATGGCTAATAGACACATGAAAAAAAACACTCAACATCAGTTATCATCAGGGAAATGTAAATCAAAACCACAATGAGATATCATTTACATCTGTCAGAATGGCTAATATAAAAAACCCAAGAAATAAGAAGTACTGGGGAGTATGTGGAGACAAAAGAAACTTCATGCACTATTGGTAGGAATGCAAATTGGTGCAGCCACTGTGAAAAACAGTACGGAGTTTTCTCAAAAACTTAAAAATAGAGAGGCGCTTGGGTGGCTAAGTTGGCTAAATGCCCCACTCTTGATTTTGGCTCAGGCTATAATGTCACAGTCCGTGAGGTCGACCCCCAAGTAGGGCTCCGCACTAACAGCTTGGAGCCTGCTTGGGATATGCTCTCTCCCCCTCTCTTCGTCCCTCCCCCACTCACGTGTATGTTCTCTCTCTCTCTCTTTCTTTCTCTCTCTAAAAATAAATAAACTTAAAAGAAATAGCCAAGATATATAGGCACCCTAAGTGTCCATAAATAGAGAAATGGATAAATGGTGTCCATAAACAGTGGAATATTATTCATCCACAAAAAAGAATAAAATCTTGCTATTTGTGACAGCATGGATGGACCTAGAGGATATTATCTAAGTGAAATAAATCAGACAGGGGAAGACAAATAGCACAGGATTTCACTCCTATGTGGAATCCAAAAAAATTCCACAATCAAACAAACAAACAAACAAACAAAACAAACAAACAAAAAGAAACAGATTCAAAAAATACAGAGAACTGGTAGTTCCCAGAGGGGTGGGGAGTGGGAGGATGGGCGAAAAAATGGCAAGATCGTCTGTCACTAAGAAAACTCAATACCATACAAATGTCAAGCATTTTGAAATTGAGCTATCTACATAAAATGTGGTATCAATCAAAATTCTAAAATGTACTTACAGAACTTGACAATCTGATTCTAACATTTAAATAGATGATCAAAGAACCAAGAATAACCTGGAAGTTTTGCTCAACGGAATACCAATATTTAAGGTAAAATAACTGAGTTTGAGATAAACAATGGATTGGAATACGGAGCCCATAAGAAAATCCATGCATATATGAAACGTGCTTGAAAACAGAGGCTTCTCTGCAGTTCAGTTGGGGGAAAAGACGGACTATAAAATAAGTAGTACTGAGAGAACTGAGTATTCATATGAGAATCAGAGAAAATTAGAATCCCATCTCAAATCACATATAAAACTTAACTCTAGATGCATTCAGAATGCAAGTGTAAAAAAGAAAAACTTTAAACCTTTTAGAAGAAAATATAGAAAGTGCAGATTACCTACAAAAGATAAAAAAATAGGAGATCTTTCGTAAACAAAAATATCAAAGGCGCAATACATTTAAAGTGCTCAGGAGACAGAGCATCAGCTAAGAATAATTCAGTCACCTCGCAAAACTCTCCTTCAGCAGTAGCAGTGAAAGATTTTCTTGACAAAGAAAGACCTACTTACCCTTGCTAAAAGCAAGTACTACGGCAAAAAAAGAAAGTAAACCCAGAGGTAAGGAACAGAAAAAAACAGCAAGCAGGCCAGTTCAACGTATGAGTGTATTTGTTCACTACCAGATATCTGCAACAGAAGCCTGTAGTTTTTCTTTCTAAAAGTTGATAAAATTCTCCAAAGGCAAGCAATAATAAGAAAGATGGGGTCTTAAATGGACATTTAAACATGTTAACGTTCTTATGATGTTCTATGAGAGGATGGGTATATTGAAGAAATTCATGCATCATTTAAAAAATAGGTAAGTATGAATATTAAAACTTCAAGAGAAAACATTGAAGGAGCAGAAATTGCTTAGAAACATGAAATGTGTTTTTTACAGGAGAATACTTTATTCCATGAAATATAGTCCTATTTGATCAGTCATACTTTAAATAACACCACCAGTTTATTTTGTACATTTCTTTCCTTTTTCTACAAAAGGTTAAAGAAGCCAGGTTTATTTAACAACAACAACAACAACAAAAAGATGCTCACAAATACCCTCTTTTACAAAAACAAATTAAGTTTTGACAGTTTTAAAACCTAAATAGGGGAGCCTGGGTGGCTCAGTCAGTTAAGGATCTGATTCTTGATTTCGGCTCAGGTCATGATCTCACACTTGATCCAGCACTGAATTGGGTTCTATGCTGAGCCTGGGGCCTGCTTGAGATTCTCTCTTCTCCCTCTCCCTCTCCCTTTGTCCCTCCCCATTTGCACTTATGCTCTCTCTCTCTCTCTCTCTCTCAAAAAAAAAAAAAAAAAAAGCCTAAATGTAATTTACATTTACATTTACATTTAACTGTTTATTACATACAAAATATTCATGATAAAATGTTAGAGGCATTCCCTTTAAGGTCAAGAACAAGAAGATTATCACTCTTGAACAACATGGGGGGGTTGGGGCACTGACCCCTGCACAGTAAAAAAATCTACATATAACTCTGCACTCCCTAAAAACTTAACTACTAATAGCCTACTGTTGACTGGAAGCCTTAATAATAACATAAACAGTTAGCACATATTTTGTATGTTATGTTACATACTGTACCCCTACAATAAAGTAAGCTGAATCCTTGCACTTCAAACCTTTGTTGTTCAAGGATCAGCTATATTTGAATAATCAGGGAGTAAAGGGCCAAACCTTTCAGTATCTGCAGATAATATTGTGTCTAAATAAAAAAATCTAAGATAATCTACAAATATATTGGAATAAAGAGACTTCAGCAAGACTACTGGATTTAAAATTTACACAGGGGCACCTGGGTGGCTCAGATGGCTAAGCGTCTGACTTCAGGTCATGATCCCACGGTTTGTGGGTTTGAGCCCCACATCAGGCTCTGTGCTGACAGCTCAGATTCTGTGTCTCTCTCTCACTCTGCTCCTCTTCTGCTCACTCTTTCAATCTCTCTCTCTCTCTCTCTCTCACTCAAAAATAAACATTATTTTTTTTATTTACACAAAAATAAATAACAACAACCTAAAAGATCTTTTAAACGTAAAAGATCATATTGGAGCGCCTGGGTGGCTTAGTCGGTTAAGCATCCAACTCTTGATTTCAGCTCAGGTCATGATCTCACGATTCATGGGATCAAGCCCCCCATCGGGCTCTGGTCTGACAGCACAGAGCCTGCTTGGGATTCAATCTCTCTCTCTCTGTCTCTCTCTCTCTCTCTTCTCTTCCCCTCTCTCCCACTCATGCATGTGCACTCTCTCTCTCTAAAAATAAATAAACATAAATAAATTAAATTACAGTTAAAAGATCATATTTATTATAGCAAGAAAACTTAGAAGGTACATAAGAACAAACATAATAAAAGATATATAGAAGTGCATGAAGAAATTATAAAATATTTTTGAAGTACATAAAAAACCTGATTTAAAAGATCAAGTCCTATGTTTGAAGTAGGAAAAGTGAAAACCATAAAGATGTCAATTGATATTTATTCTATAAATGTCAATTCCCATCATAATCTGAACAGAGGAATTTTTAAAGAAATTTTACAAATTAACTCAAAATATAGCAATAAGTACAATAACAAGAGTACAAAATCAGTGTTGACACAGAAGGAAACAGAGGCTATTGATGAACTAGATGTGGGGGGAGGGAGGAAGAATACCAGATAAAACAGAAACAGTAACTCTACCCTCAGGGGCGCAAAAATTAAAATGTACACACTTCAGGGGCGCTCAGTTGGTTAATCGTCCAACTTTGGCTCAGGTCATGATCTCACAGTTCGTGAGTTCCAGACCCACATCGAGCCCTCTGCTGTCAGCACAGAGCCCGCTTCAGATCCTCTGTCCCCAGCTCTGCCTCTCCCCCACTGGCACGCACATGTGCATGCTCTCTCTAGTTCTCTCAAAAATGAATAAACATTAAAAAGAAAAGAAGTACATGCTTCACAAAGAAAATTAATAAACACCAGCTATTGTTAAACACAGTCCAGGCAAGCAACCTGCCTGTAGTAGGCCATGTGGTCTCTGCTTAGACTGACCCCCTCACTGCCATGCAGGGGAGATCTCTGGGATAAAGAGATCATTGCAATCTGTAGGACCATGACTCACATGCACATGGGTGAGGGCTGTACTTCATGGCCTGGCAGAACCTCACCCATCTAGCAAACTGAGATTTTCAAGACCCCCAAAAAGCCATCCCAGGGAATTGTATCTAAACATCCTGCAATATGCACTGTCTCCTGGAAACTTAATTTTTTTTTTTCTGCTTCAGAGTTGATTGCGTGTTGGCCAATGAAAGTAGATTCAAGGACAACCACAGGAGCAGAGGGAGATGATTTCTGGAGGAAGAAAGAGGCTGAACAGAAAGACACAGAAGAGGAAAGTGGAAAAACAAAACTTCTAGGCCCTCCTGCAAACAGGCAACACGGAGGGAAAAAAATGAAGAAAAGACCAGCAACTCCTCCTTTGTTTCTTCCCCAAACAAAATGTAAATCAAGAGAGATCACAGGTGCATGAATGAAAGTTCTTCAAGTGATGTGCCTTCCTGTTGCTTTTCTGAGCCTCACAGAAACACGGAAGGAGGAAGGAAGAACGTGATTTGCACTGGCTTGTGGAATTTAATATTCCTGTAAAGGTAATTGTGTGGCTCTTGATAATTCAGCAGTTTAGACTCATCATGACATTTCATCTTCAAGGGCTATTTCAATTCCTCAAATAGATTTTTATTCCACCACTCACACGTTCAAGGATGAAAAAGGTACCTCACTGTATTAAATTAAATTACCTTTAAAACTTGTAGCTTTGCTTCAAGCTCTGTTCTTTTGAGAATCATTGTTCCATTAAGAGTCTCTATCCTGTTTTAAGAGAAAGGGAGGGGGGAAGGGAACAGCATGAGTGATTCTTTCAAACAAGTACCATCCTTGTAGATTATGCCACTTTGAGCACAGACTACACTTAAAAAAGCAACATAAATGTTATTATTTTCATGGCACTTCAAGTATCTGCACCTAGGCGGAATCTTCTGACAGTATTCAGAGAAAGAAAATGGAACAAAAGCAACACAAAAACAAAATGTCCCCTAGAGAGGGAGGTTGAAAGAAAAGATACTGTTTAACTTGTAACCCGTGGCTCGCTTTATAGATGCCAGCGTATGGCAATGATTGTTGTTCTCTAATGGAATCTATTCTTATGGTCTCTGACTGAATCACCTATTCTATTTGGTGAATATTTACTGGGCATTTACTGTGTGCCAGAATTTAGATAGTCATGCTTAGCATGAGAGGTCCAGCAATGAAACCAACATGCAATAGGGATTTTCAAACAGTGGTAGCAACATGCTCTTTCTTGGAAAAGGGAAACATCCTTTCTTTCCTGGGATGCTAGGGACCTTTACTCTGTAAATTGACTTAATTTTACAGCTCGAACAAACAGAACCGAAACCACTAAGAGATAATAATCTTCATATGACTCTCACATCTTGGAACCTTTTAAGTTTATAAACCTTAATCCTAGCATTATCAGTTTGATGCTGTTCTTTTCTCCCTATACCAAATGCCTTTCTAAAAATAAAAGGACGTGTTCTATCCTGAGTGATTTGTTTTGTGGGCTCATGTTGAGGCCTTTATTTTGACTACTAAGTCAGCAATCTGAATAAGGTAACAAATTCCATGTGTTAGTCACACACCTAAATATTTTTAAAGTATTGGTTCAAATTCCTTCTGACAAATAAGCTGTAACTATTAAGATTCAGGAAATCTTTCAAGTCATGGGGGAATAATAGCATTAAATATGGAGACGAATTTTTCTCTATTTCTAATAGCATCATTCCCAAGATAATGACATGATAATGAAAGCCAAGATGTTGTCTCCTTTCTCATTAGGATGGTCTTGTCTCTGGTCACGAGTGAGGATCCCTATGAATCTGTTTCAGTGGGAACTTTAATGCTGACCTGAGCTGAACAAGCAATAAATGTCTATGTGCCAAACCTCAGGAATACACTGGTCACCCTCTTCAGTATTTATACAGTTGTCTCTCATTTTCCTGACGTCTGAATTTCCATTTGTCTCCACCCACTACTCCTTAATTACATACCTGCGTTCTACCCACTTCAACCATTTGGAACATAGCCTCCTGATTCTAACTGCCACCATTTTCCCTGGGATTCTATATGGCTCCAACCATATAGTTTCAAGTTTCTCTGGAGTAAAGAGCTCCTTTACCCTGAACTCACAGGATCCACAGAGTTGGACCATCAGGAGTCCCACACACAGTAAGGACATCTTTGAAGCTTTAGACCAGAATAATTGAAGAGCATCCAGGGGATTTTCTATTGGCAGCTTGCAATGAGCAGCTGTGGGGTAGCTGAAGAGAACAGATCTTGGCTTCCAGAGCGGGTGGTCAAATCCTAGCCCAGTCACTTACTATATCATTGATCTTAATTCCACCTAACTTAAGCTTCAGGCACTTGATCTATAAATAGAAATAAAACTAACATCACAAGGTGGCTGTGAAGGATGAGCGAGATAATGCACACACACCCCACCTTAGTCAGAATAAATGCTTAAATTACTTAGCCTGACAAGACCCATGCTCTGCCCCCTGGCCAACTCCCTGCCTTCATTTCTTATATTCTCCCTAATCTACCAACCACCCATCACACTGGTTGTTTCTCTATCTCTTGGACATGCCAAGCCCATTTTGAGAATTCACAGACCTCTCTCTTTGCCTGAAGGGCTCTCACCAGAAGTTCACATGACCACCCCTTCTTTTTCCTTATGTCTCAGCCCAGATTTCCCCTCCTCAGGCAAGATCCCTCTAAACGCAGGTAGAATCCTCTTACTCAGTATTCTACCCCGTTCCTCATTTTACTTTCTTAATAGCAGGAACCAAAAGTTGAAATTTCAAAATTACTTCTTTTGAAGGCTTTCCTTGTCCATCTCCCTCCACAGATAATAAAGCACTACAAGAGTCCTTGTCTTTGTCTCTCCTAAGCCTATATCACAAAGCTGGAAACATAGTATTTGCTCAATAAATATCATTTGAATGACTGAAGAAATTCCATCTTTTAACTAATTACTGAAGTCTTATTAGGCTCTAAAGGATGGTATGGTAGAAAATTCAGTCAAATCTCTAGTTGGGAAGAACACTCTCCCATGAGTAAGTCTGGACTATTAGTAAGTGTGCGTGTGTGTCGCAGGGCAGGGAGGGTTGACCAGAGTTTTCTTCCTGCTAAATGGAACACTAGAAGAGAAAAACAATTGGCTTGTGGTGTGAGAGTAAAAAACTCAGCCCTCCTGACCTTTTATTTGTTCTAACCACAAGATTATATCAACCATGGAAGCTGGACTAATTCCTCTCTATCCAAAGAGAATGTGGTGCCAGTTTAGTTGAATTTAACATTAAGATAAATAAATAAATAAATTTTCTAAATGTCATCCCTCCCACACAGATGTTGGGGCTATTGATGTCCTCTGACTTTAGATGTTGACAATACTTTCAAGTTTGAGGAAACCTTGAGAAACAAAAGGGACTGATAATACACGTCTGTACCCGATCCCAAAGCTTTGGTGCACTGCCTCCCTTCTTGTGATCCTGAACAAAAAGCCTATTCATTCACTCAACAGGCATTGTGAGAGACCATAACATTTCTGAAGCCCCATGGGAAGCAGATGGATAGTTACGTTAACACGTTTCCTGAAGATCTGATCAGGTCAACGACTTGTTTGTGGGTAAAGCCTTCCGTGCTCACACCATTGATATTTGCAAGGACATCACCTGGGAGATGCCAAGAAAAGTGAGTGTTAAAACACTTGCTTGAAGAATCCCTCCTGACATGCAAATAAAACAAAACAAGCAAGCCCCAAACCTTAGCAACATAAAAGAGGGAAGAAAATTCAAAGCAGCAATCACATCCTGACCTTCGGTAGCATAAAGATTTCTTTTCTTGCTATTTAAATCATTCCCAACATGAGCAAAGTTATAAATTACCAGTTTGCAGGCCAGCGTAGTGGGCTGGGCTATCCTCCTGTATTTTGCAAATCAGAGTGCACATCTCAGAAGAGCACATGTTCTGGTTCTGGAGCCTGTAAGTCTAAAAATTCAAGTGATACATAATTATTATTCAAAAAACTCAAAATCTATGTGTCAAAAAATAAAAGGGTGTTGATTACGCAGCAGAACAGGTAAAGGTACAAAGAACCATTGGAAAGGCTTTCTTGAATATAAACTGAATCAAAGGTACCAGTCCTGAGATTCTATGATGAAATCTGTAGCCAACCCTTTTCATTAAAAAAAAAAAAAAATCCAGGGTGAGACTAAAAGTGGGATAAGACTGGCTCAAGATTTTCCATTTTCAAGCCTGAGAGACCACCTGATGCTCTCATTATTACATATCTATTAAGAAAAATTAGGTTTCTTATTTCCCAATGGGATAAAACAATAGTAGCCAAAAAGCAAAGAGAAAAATCTCTGTGTGGTTCTCCCAAGCTAAAGCACTCATTACAAGAGCATATGGAACAGTACACATCCAGGAAGGGAGATGTGCCAACAATAATTATTTTAAATCAGAGCTCTGCAAATAATGACAATCTGCCCTGTATTTTTTCAAAAGTGCTATAATTGACGTGATTACCTTCTTGTCTAAGTGCTCTCTGGTATGCCTGCCTGAATACTCACCGGTTCATTAGTCACTCAACTAAATTAGAAAAAGTTATGCTTCGTCTCTTGCCTCAGTTTGTCAAAAGCTTGGTTTTGTTTTTATTTTTGTTTCAAATTGTACCAAGAACACTCCATAAATATTGCTCGATATAGTGGCCCAGTGACCTATAACAAACATATTTTTCTTTTGCACACATTTAAGTTACGAAGCCTAGTTCCATTTAGAATCAAAATCAGTATCTGAGTTGAGTAATCTGATTCCTAAAATTATTCCTATTACAGTACTGCTTCTCTGTGGAGAAATTAACGCCTGATGTTCACTCCTTCTTATTTTACAGACACACAGACTCCAGAACCAGAAGTCAATCATGTGCATGCAACTCCTAGAAACTTGACTTAGTTAACATCTAAGGAATCTCTATTCGCTCTGCAAGGCATTTAGAATCCCTATATCATAAAGGTACGAGGGACCTTTAAAGGTCATTTATTACACTTCCCTCTATGTCAGATCCCTTTAACAGCTTTTCTGCCAGGAAGTCTTGCTACAGCCTGGACCCTTTCAGGAATGAAAAGATGATCTAGTCCATGCGGTACATGAACCAAAGCTCTAACAGTCACTCCTCTCGGAAACCACCGTTATAACAGCTCTTATTAGCAGTGAGAATCTGCCCTCCAGGTCCAGTGATCAAAGTGAGTACAATGAGGGGAAACATGTTGATTTACACAGCCAGCATATATGTGCACAACCAGTGTAAAATTTGTGGATTGGGGACAGAGAATAAAAGGCAGAAGCCCCATAGTTCTGGATTGAAATAGTCAAATAATCCCTCCCGCCCCCCTCACACACACACACACACACACACACACACACCTAGTCTTCTAGTTCCCATTTTAGAAGCCAATGACAGAACAATCCCCTGCATTTCTCAGAGATATAAAAGTCACATAGCCCTCTCTCAGGCCCAGTGACCTTTATTCTAACACCTGCCATTGTTTGATCTACTGGTACCGGGCACGTTACTAAGGACTTTATATGACGTATTGTTTCATTTGAAACTCCTAAGAATCCCACCAGGCAGCACCGAGAGAACATGAACTTGGTGTGTATGAATCTAACATTTGTGTTGCTATCAAACTGTGTGACTCTCACTAACAGTATAAAACTAGCACCCAGGGAAATCCAAAGGGGATGTGTAGTTTCTTTGCCAATGTGCCCTTCACTTGGTAGACCAGAACCCAAATACATGTTAACCATGGGTGCACGATGTGGATACATGAGGCTCTATCTGGTCTTCAAAAAATTCCCAGAGTATTTCCCCTATTTGATGACTACCGTAAATCTTAGGACTGTTAAAGAATAGATTATGGTGTGGGGACGCTTGGTTGGCTCAGTCGGTTAAGCGTCCGACTTCCACTCAGGTCATGATCTTGCTGTTCGTGGGAGCTGTGGTGACGGCTCAGAGCCTGTATCCTGCTTCAGATTCTTTGTCTCCCTCTCTCTCTGTGCCTCCACTACTCTCTCTCTCTGTCTCAAAAATAAATAAACATTTAAAAAAAAAAAGAATAGATGATGGTGTGGAGCTGGCAATGGAAAGCATATACCAAGAGGAAATTGGCAGAGGACTGGGTTCCTGCTTTACTGGAACACACTGCAGTTCAGAAATAAAATCATTAACTCGTGTTTATCTACAAAGGTTCTAGCTGCTGTAACCTGCTGTCCACTAATGATAGTTTTGACTTGTGCTCCATATGGAGTCAGCATTCATGGTATGGGGGAGAAACATGGGGAAACAATGACATATATCATAGAAGAGTTAGAAGAAAATCCTCATTTGTTACATTAAATAGGATAAGTGAGTAGTCATCGATCTTGTTTCCAGTAGCAACTGCTACATACCCTCTGGATAATTCTCATTTAAAAGCAAGCACAAAAGGCAGTGTCTCCACAGCAGAGAGAGAGAGCGTTTCATATGAATGGGGAGTAAGAGAGAGTACTATGCTTCTAAAACCTCATAGAAGAATCATAGATGTCACCGAATTTAAAAGTAGAATAGTTCAGGGGCGCCTGGGTGGCTCAGTCGGTTAAGCGTCCGACTTCGGCTCAGGTCATGATCTCACGGTCCGTGGGTTCGAGCCCCGCATCGGGCTCTGTGCTGACAGCTCAGAACCTGGAGCCTGTTTCAGATTCTGTGTCTCCTTCTCTCTGTGACCCTCCCCCGTTCATGCTCTGTCTCTCTCTGTCTCAAAAATAAATAAACGTTAAAAAAAAATTAAAAAAAAAAAGTAGAATAGTTCAGAAAGTAGAAAGTATCTTTCTTCTTCCTATAGCCTTCTCCCTATTCATTATAGCTAGGGTTCCATTTGGTTTCTTTATTCAGAAGGCGTGTTTTACTTATTAGCAGTTTCCTGTTCCTAATCTTCAAATACACAGCATCTTTCCAATTTGGGGGCTGATATTCAGTCACCAAAGTTTTTTGAAAGCAGCACCAAAGTTAAGATCTCAAAGCTGATGTGCACTATAAGAATACGATTATGCAAAGAATATGATTATCTAAAAGAAATGCCAAAGTGTGATGGAGGAAAAAAAACAATAATACATAAGCTATTACTGTTGCACTTAATTGGACTGGACTTCATCTGACCTAACTCACCATTTTTACAAATATGGCCATGAAAAAGCAGAGAGCAAATAAGAAATGAAATTTTTAAGCTATTAGAAATTGAAAGCTATATGAGGCACCTGGGTGGCTCAATCAGTCAGGTGTCCGACTTCGGCTCAGGTCATGATCTCATGGTTCATGAGTTAGAGCCCTGCATCAGGCTCTGTACTGACAGCTCAGAGCCTGGAGCCTGCTTCAGATTCTGTGTCTCCTTCTCTCTAGCCCTCCCCTGCTCACGCTCTGTCTCAAACTCTCTCTTTCTGTCTCTCTCTCTCTCAAAAAATAAACATTTTTTGAAATGTCAAAAAAAAAAAGAAATAGAAACTTACAAAGACTGTTAGAAACTTCCTAGAGCATGAGACAATATGCAGGTAGACCCAAATGTTCTAAAATGTTTCAAATAGTAATTATAAGGTGTTGTCATTAAGAAAAAAGTCCAATTTTCTTCGTCATATCCAAGATAAAATCCTTAGTATCTCAAAATGTAACAGAGGTTCCACACGAATACATGCAGTCCCATATACACAAATATACACGCTTTCAAGTATTTCTTGAATGCCAGAGAATAGATTTAAAATCTGATGTACAGTACAAAAATGATTATGCAAAACACATCTTAAATGCAAATATATAAAATGCACATCTGTAATAGAGTATTTCACTTTCTTATTTAGAAGATCTGGCTGAAACCAAGTATTTCTGATCAGGCTCAGACTTACAGGAAAACTAAAGCAACTCAGAACAAGGAGCTGAGCAGGTCTCAGGGGTTTTATTTTGGCTTCAATGTTTTCTTTTCTTGATGGCACCCAGCACGCTGAAAAACTCCCCCAAACCACTGCACACTGGATAAAAGTCACAGATACAAGTCACGGAGCCCATGATTCTCTGATCCTGTCTTCCCTCTTTCTTTGCAAATATCATACTATCAGTGCCACTTTCTTCATTAAAATCTGGAAAATTGAAAACTGCCCACCTGGATTTCAAATCCAAAATTTCCATTATCTTGCTTTTCCACGGTAACAAGCTTTCTGTAACAAAGAAAAAAAAATTGAAAATATGCATGAAGACCAAAGTATCACATTTGTCACATACATATCATTAAATAACTGCCACAATTACGAACAGCTGACGTTCATGTAAACCGTAGTATGTGAGACTCTGTGTGTGTGTGTGTGTGTGTGTGTGTGTGTGTGTGTGTTGTCGTCCACAGTCTGAAGAGCTGTGCTCCTGAATGCCTTGGTGAGAGACACAAAAATACAAGAATCTCTTTACCTTTGAGACCAGGAGAAGTCACCTAAAGAACTTGATCTCGTTAAAGCAAGCTGAAAAATATAATAAGCACACAGTTATCCAAAGGTCCTTAAGACACAACTATGAAGTGTTGTAAATCACCAAGCACTTTGTTCTTTGTCACCTTCTTTGGCCCAGCTCTGGGAAATTGTTATGTAAAGGTAGTAATTTCCATTTTCTAGTGGTAGCAAAGGAGAGCAGGGAAGGGGAACATTGGAGCATTAAAAGGCTAAATGAGGCTCAGATAATAATACACCCTGGCAAAAAGAGTCCACGTAATGTGGCAAAACTCCAAAGCTTCCAAAAGGAATGTCATCTCTAATCTCTATTTAAAATAGCCTCCGAAAGATTAACCATAGCAATTTCTAATCACACGGAAATCCAAAGAAAACAACACCCACAGAATGGCATATAAAACTCAAATGCTTGATAGTTTTTTGAGATACTGATGAAATGACTGTATTTATTATAATAGTTCAATATGTTACTGTTTTTAACAGGATAAAAGAATCTCTAAAGAACCAACTCATATGCAGAAGCACAATTCAGGTGAAACCAGGGACTCAAAACCTCAATTCTGCTTATGATTGATTTTTGCAGAAGGTCTGGAAGAGTGCGGTGAGATCTGTAGCCAAGAGAGCAAAGGAACCAAGTAGTATAAACAACAGGAATACTATCACCTTTCCTCTTCGGCATATTTTGGAAAAAGATCCTATAAACATAAACTTCCGAGATATCTTCTACCCTTGTAAATAGGAAAAGTAAGCAAAAGGCAGCATCTTGTTTTTTCAGGTGATGGCTGTTTTTTCTGTGTTTTTGTGTTATTTGTTTAGGAATTAACAAATGGTAATCAGCCCTTTCTCAAATGTTGGTCCAGTGGCCCAAAATGTAAACTGCAATCCTAGCTAACCCACGGGTGTTTCATGGTCAACCTGACATGCCTGTCATCTATCAGTGAATACGTAAAAATGTCAGGGGCTGCTTGGGTGGCTCAGCCAGTTAAGTGTCTGACTCTTGGTGTTGGCTCAGGTCCTGATCTCGCGGGTTGTGAGTTCAAGCCCCACATCGGTCTGTGAGCTGACGCTATGGAGCCTGCTTCGCATTCTCTTTCTCTCCCTCTCTCTCTGCCCCTATCCCGCTCATGCTCTCTCTGTTTCTCTCTCTCTCTCAAAATAAATAAATAAACTAAGAAAAAAAAAAAAAAGTCAAGAGATCAACACATAGTCCAAACAAATAGAGGCTGAAAATCAGAAGGCGAAAAACACATAAAATTAATGCACAAAGAAAACCCTCATTAAGGCATTTGTTAGGACAGAAGCCTACGTCACTGTAATGAATCTGAATTATCAAGTACCAAATGCCAGCCTTTTCACAAACTTTCTGAAATGGCTCAGCGTTCAGAATTTGGCTACTGATTGGTCAGTTAAGCTAATGTAATGAAGAGATGATCTCTCCTCGCTTTGATGCAAATTGATTATGTTTTGGAATTCCTTGTCTTTTCAGTTCCACCCTCAAATCATTTGCATCATCCTGAAGTCTGCAATCAGAAGGCTCAGACCCAAAAAGATTCTCTATATTTGCCAGAAATTATTTACTTTCAATTTGTAAGGACTAACGATAGATGGCCTGCAACAATGTGCATAGCTTATTTCATCCTGATTTGTCCTACTAACCACAAACATGGGCTAGGGACAACTCAGCTATGCAGTAGGGCTGCCTTCTTATAAAAGAGAGCAATAAACTTGATATTGCCAAGTATTTTCATCTTGCCAGCACACTGCACTCACATTGTCTCAATCGACTTTCATTATTTGCATCTCCCTGGCTTTTATCCTTGTTTCCGATTGCAAGCTTCTTAGGTAGGTCATATCTACCTGTTACCTGTTATCATAACCAGGGCTTATATTTAAAAATACTACTCTTGCTATCAATATTCATCATATTATTCACATATTCTTGTATGTGGAGACTGTATGTGTATTTATATAAAGGGTATGCTGGATCAAATACCTCGCCTCTGTACAGAATTATCTTTATCCTTAGAGCCACGTGGGGACTGTACTTGTTTTCCTTTCTACCCCAGTGCCTAGTGCAGTACCTGGAATATAGGGGAAACTTCAAAATAGCTAAATAGACAAATAGAAGTAAACTATTAGACACCAATGTAAGTAAGTAGTGATGAAAGATCAAGTTCAGGAGAAATGCATTAAAATATTCTTCAACTTTGCCCTTCATCAAATTTTAAATATTTGCAGGAAAAACTCAAGGGTAATCATTAAAAATATAAAATTAAATTTAAGAAAATCCCAAACACGTGGCAACATCAAAAATGAAAAACAAAACAAAAAGAACAAAACCATCTCAGTCCAAAAACAGCAAGACCCATAAAGGATTAATAGGAAACAAAGGAAGTTCTAATGCCTTAATACATAACTGCCAAATGAATAAATTGTGGCAAAAATGAATGAGTTATTTCCAGCCTTTCCTCGCAATTTTAAATGCCCTTTTGCCAGGAAAATAATCATAGCACTGACAGGAACCTTAAGATTTCATCTGGTCCACCTGTAACCTGCCTTCTAAAGTAAAAAAAAAAAAAAAAAAAAAAAATCATTCCAGATAAATTCAAATATAAAATAGTTTAACTCCACAAGACAAACCCAAAGCAATTTTCCTACTTTTCTCTGGCTAACCTTTCTATCTAGCTAATCGACTAGTTGAAAATATTTGCCTAGCACACCGTGAGGCGCACGGCAGAGACCCAATTCCTGTGGCTCACCTGATTTGGGTTACCAGTGACACACACACAAAATCAGACTAAGTCAAATTGTAAATTAGTTTCTACTCTAAATTAGCAATGAACCTCTCTTAGGCACCTAATGTTTAAAGAAAAAACAATTTAAACAAATTAGGCACCATCAAATTCTCTGACATGTGCCACATCTTGACAAACAGCCTCCTTGCATGTGATCTGGGCTGTCAGACTCAGGCCATGTGGAAAGGAATGTTCCCAGGGTTCAGCCCGTGCTCAGGCACCCGGGTATCTGCCTAAGTGGGAAGAAGCATGCCTAAGGCCTTATCCAAAGCGTCACCCTTTGAAAAATATTTTGCCTACAGCCCTTTTCCTAGAGTGAGCGGTCCTGTTCTAGGCTCTAACCTGTTCTAGGCTCTAACCCGTTCTAGACTGTAACCCGGGGCGTCAGTGCTCCCGAATGCGCTCCCAGCCAGAGCCTTTTCTCGGGGTTGCAGCGGAGACACCAAAACGTATGGATAAGGAACGGGTGTGTGATGAACGGCATATGCCGGCAACAGCTGTCTTTTATTACACATTATCTAATATGAGAACTCTAGGTTTGGCAATTTGGCAGGCCTGCAAGCCACACATTCAATGACGACCGCTGATTAGACAAAGCTCCTTAACCCCTTGTTAGCCACTAATATAAAGATGCCTGGGGTTGAGTTTATGATTCCTCTTCTTTTGCTTTTAGTCAGAGGGCTTCAAAGATCAGGCATTAATATTCAAAACGGAATTTTTGCCGCTATGCGGTGATTTACAATGTCCCTCTTTAGGGGGAAGCCAACACTAAATATTTCAGCTGTCAGTTTGCAAAAGATCAGGGTAATCTGTAGCTCAGCCAGAGAGCCAGCAGACTCACAGGAGCTCAAAGTTCAATACTGCAGCCACTTCTGCTGCTAAGTAACAGATTGTTACTTCCTGGTCCCCACTGAGTGAATGCATTTCCGGAAAGTATTGGGGGTGGAGAGAGGATATATATTAACATGTTTCTTTTGTTTCTATTGTTTGTTTCAAAAGCCCAAATCCTGTGCCTTGTTCTCTTCTCCAGTCTCTGCTGCAATCTCCCTAATTCTTCCAGGAATCCAGGTTTGTTTTTGTTTTTGTTTTTTTCTGTTTCCCTTTTAACCCAGGAACCTTGAGTTAGCAGGGCTCTACAGACTTTTCTAAGATACAGCAAAATAACGAAACCGTGTGCAATTTCCTAAGTCGTAAGTGCCCTTAAGGAACCCAAATAAACATCACAGCTTCCCAAGAAAGTCTCACTGTGGACTCATGAGCTTCTTTTCCAAGAAAAACTGTGGGCTGTTCACTCAAGGCATGCCACAGTATGAATTAGAGAATACTTTTCCAATTATTTTGTAGTGAAATTAACACAGTGTTGTACCTAAAAGTATTCATTTAATGATCAAGATGCCTTGTTGCAGTTAGAAACTTGGGAGTTCGGGGTCACAGACAGGTGAACAGACAGAAATCATGTGAAAGCTTCTGCAGGGCAGAACCCATCCCAGAAATAGACACGTTCCAGAGTTTAGCACAAAATTCCGTATCAGAACTTTTAAGTGAATTCACCCTTTCTGAAGTTGCCTATTGAGTAATAATTCAATAACCTGGAGAACGTCAGGCAAAGACAACCTGTGGTACCAGTGAAGCACATTCCAGTTTCTAACCCATTTGTCAGGTCCCTGGTTCTTAAACTGCCTTCCAACTGCAACCTACTACCCTTGAGGGAGCGGCCCAGAGGTACAATCACTACTCCTTTGTTATCACCACATTTATAAAGCCTATCTGTATTTCCTCCCGTCTCCTTCCCACACTGTTTCCCTTTGCAGGGATTTTTACCCCCAAAAAATATGTTCAGAAGTAGAAGCTGTACTGAGATGTCTGTCGCCTCCTACAAATACAGGTATTGAGATAAGAGGAACACACAGAAATCTATTTTTAAGCAATTCCAAGTGTAAACACCCAAATGCTTCCGAAGATTAATCTGAAACTACGTGCTCACCAGATACAGCTTTGCAGAAACCAAAGCCAACAATAACGAGAAGTATGAACTGTTGACGTCAGCCCTGAAAGTGTTGAAAATAACAGTGGGCAGAAAAACACCTGCTCATGTGGTTGCCTCACAGGGATCTTGTTGCCTGCGATTCAGGGAGTGCCAAATGGGTGATTATTCTCTACAAACCACTTAAAGGAAATGAACATCCATTTGGAAAAGCCTGAAATGTTGGGATAAACTTGCATCAAGTCTCATTGATGCTAACTCTACAGAATCATAAGTATCATGCAGAAGAGAGTTTTTGTTTTGCCTTCTTTTTTTCCTTAAAGTCATTCTCACAACAGGAAGAAAACGCTGTTTGAATAGGAGTTTGCTATGGGAGAGAATAGGAGAAAAGGGAGAAGACGGGGCCTAAAAAGATGAGAACATCAGATAGATTCCTCGGTGTGAGAATGTGGGCATTTGTATGTATATAGGTTATATACCTATGCACAATGCATGTGTTTTGTGTGCCCAAATCCCTCTCCTTATCTCCTTCCAGTAACCTCGTACTGACTGCCTTCTTTTTAGTGGAAGCTATCTTCCCTCGAGTTTAAGACCAGATGTGACTCCTCCGTTTTCACTGCCTTTCAGAGCCAAGTCCCCGGGTCTCCTCTCCATTCTGTCCATTTCCTTTTTCTCCAACTACTATAAAAGTTGGTCCCTCACTGCTAATCTCTACCCACGTACACACCATGTTTCTAGAGTGAGGTTCCTAAAACCCTCTACTGCTCAAACATGCCCAGTGGCTACCTGTGTTGGTCAAATCACTGCTTCCTCAGGGGAAGTGTTTAGTAAAGCAGCCGGCTGGCTTCTCGGCCTTTACGCTAAGATCAACGTAAAGGAGCCCAGCACCAAGGTCTCCACTCCCCTTCAACAGACACTTATTGGGTCTTCCAGACATAATAATGTGCTGTTACCTCAATGTGCCCTAAAGGCCCCGAGATCTGTGCCTTGGCATTAATTATTCCCTTGCTCTGGAATACCGTTCAGAACTGAACATCCTATCCTTCAAGGTTATATTAAAAGACATGTCCTTGAATTAGAGCATTTATGTTGTGTAATGCCTATTTTGTTCTGCCTACTGAATTGTTAACCCTAAAAGGCCAGGAAATGCGTTCTTTTCATCTCTGTACCTTCTACACACTGCTCCATATCTGAAACCTGAATAAAGACCTTGGTGCTTCCTATAGCTGCTTTATTTTCAGACAGGCAGTAAATTGATAGAAATGTTCATCATTTGATTAAACGTAATGTCATAAAAGCACTTGCGCATTAAACGAAGATCAAAAATCCCAACCATGGCAAATTATGCCCTTATCTTCATTGTGAAAAATAACGAGGAATCAGCTGTATACGTTGCTGAGAAAAGATCACGACTCGCCCACTATGCTCTAACTCTCTAATCCTGAAATTAGAAGGCTTAAGAGGAGCACATGATGTACATGGAGGATTGAAGGGCAAAAATTCATGCTTTAAAGCAATTCCAGTTCTGAATTCAGATATGTACTTGGAGCATGATAGCAAGTTATGTAACTAAAACCTGAAGAGGTGCTAGGGTTAAAAAAATTATTTTAAAAATTGGAAATTGTAGAATCAAAGAAACGAAAAATAAACTCAGCTGGACATGGATTTTCCTAAGCGAGTTTTCATCTCTAGGGAAATCCCTTCCAATAAAAATAAAAATGATAACACGATGGTTGAGCACCAACTTCGCGTCAGGCGCTGTGTTAGGCACGGCGCATTTTCTTCACTTACGCCAAAGAAGAGCTCCTTAGGGTGGTTCTATTATTATCTCCATTACAGAGAAAAGAAAACGAAGTCTTAGGCAAGTGGCTTGCCCAAGGTCCCACCAGCTAGCAAACAGCTGAGCTGGTACTCAATCTGCCAGTTTATCCAGTAAAAGTCTTCATTCCCAATGGCATTAGGTATGTACCTGTGCCCCCACACTGAAAATAATTTAGTCAACAAACACTGTCCTGGAGAAAAGGTACTCTCATTCCATTGAAAATGACTATCACGGAGTGAGGCTGGGAGGCATAGAATCAATGGGACACATACAGGGGGAAAAGATCAATGATTCTCAAACGGGCCACATCTGCATGCACTCTCTAAGTTTGATGCCCTTAACGATTTTCATTTTACCTGAACACCTCTTCAAATGAGAAAAACAATCTTCTTTTAAGTTTGGCCTTGAAAACAATATTTTATTATGGTCTTAAATCTTTTGGACTAGTCCATGAGCAACCTGGGCTTCTTCGCTGCGTCCTCCCCCATACTCTTAGTGACTAATTCCAAGCCTCTAAAGTACAAGTTCAGTGCAAAGTCAGATAAACATATCACTCTGCTCCCAAGAGAACAGGAAAACTCTGAAAGTACAAAATAGTAATCATACCTGCTTTCTTCCCCGAGGCAAAGTGGCCACTGTGTCTGCCAGCATTTGAATCCTTCTATTATCATCCATTCGGAAGCTGCCTGTGAGTGTAGAGTCAGAGTTATAAGATGGACCAGCACAGTAGTCCACCAGATTGCCATTGCTGTTCTGTTGCAGGAGCCTTTGTAAAGACATTGTGAATAAAGATTACTCCAGCTAGCACATGGTTGAGTGGCCTTGCAGGATGGGGGAAGCTAAAACTCTAACCCTCTGACAAGTAATCAAAAGTAGCAAAGCAGAAAGAGCCCATGTGACTTCTGTGGTTTTAGGTACTTGTTACACAAACCCTATCTTGCAGTTCACTCCCATTTCTCAATGCCTTTTTTCTTTAAGCCCCTGGGAGAAACAATACTTTTACCGTTAAAAAAAATCAACTTATTATTTTCTCTTTCAAAAAACCAGAACTCTTATGCTTTTATGAGCTGTGGCAAGTTGTGTTCAAAAAACCATCTGCCTTATTTTAAAAGGAAGAAAGAAATATTTCCCCAAGTTCTGCCATTTGCTACCCACCCATTCTCCTACTTAATATGGGCAGTTCAATGTCAAAGTCAAGATACGCATTCAGTTCTTGTGGATATAAGGAAGAATTACAGGGTCCAGTCATAATGTTCTCTTACAAAGTCCTTGTAATGTACTTTCCCCAAAGTACACCTTAGCTCATTAATGTTCATCAAAAAGGCATTATATCTGCCACTTGGATAACCATTCAGCATTCTTCCAGTTGCCCTTCTACTACTTTGTCCTGACTAAAATTATCCATCATCTTACAAGGAACAATGGGAGGAGAAGACCAGCACGTTCAGAGCTCAAAGTTGACCCTCTCTTAGACTGGACTTTGCTGCAGTATCAGCCTGTGGTCCTCGGGGAATAATGGAAAGAACAGGAAGTTATCAGGCAAACCAAGGTGGCGCAAGAATGTTTCTTGTTGGTCCCGGCATGAATATGGGTCAAGGACGCCATCATGAAGTACTCAAGATCACAGATACTTTTTTTGGTGGGGGTTTGAGACCTGTAGTTTTGAGACAACTGGTTTCAGAGGAGGAGCGGGGATGTAAGTAGAGAAAAGAATCAAAACAAAAATCAAAAAAAGAAGTTTTACCTACTAGAAAAAGTCAACTGTGATTTTCAAAATAATTGTGAAGGTCAGTAGTAGGATGTAAAGGAGTTAGAAAGTTTTGAACTAAAATGGAGGTCAAGGTAAATCCAGGCCGAACAGAAGCTGCCAAATATAAAGGGTAAAATCTTGAACAAAACGATGTTTCTAAAAACATAAAAATATCTAAATCAGGTATTACAACTGCATTTGCCTTCAGGGCCCAGATGGGTAAAATAATATAACATAAATGTGTAAAACAAAAGAGAGTGGTAGAGACTTTGACAACTAAAGAATGTGTCAGTTATGAAGACATTTATGTGGTGTGTGTGTGTGTGTGTGTGTGTGTGTGTGTGTGTGAGAGAGAGAGAGAGAGAGAGAGAGAGATTTTAAAACATCTCCAGGCTATGAGGTACATGACTTAAATCAACACTATTAATTGAGGACAGCAGTGCACCTGCCCCCTCAGAATTTTATAAAGTTAAGTAAATATTTTCATATTTCAAAATGCCAAATGGAAATTATACACTTGCCTGATATAAGGCCATATAGCAAAATGACAACGAAGCATTACAGATGGATGCCAAAATTGTATCAATTTAATTTGTTATGCTGACCTTAGCTAATATAAATTATAGAAGTTTATTATTAAATTAAGAAATTAGAAAAAAAAGCTTTACTTATTTTATGACATTTGTTTAAGAAGGAGAATCTTTCAAATCGTAAGATCCATTGCTGTGCAACCAGAGACAAAGGCAGAGCTGACATTCAGTCAGTATATACCAGATTGGTCAGTCTTGTTAATTATATATTTAGGACCTGGCCTATTTTGATTGGCCAGTTCCCTTTTCTGATTGTCAAAGTCTTGTGTCATACCAGTTATTAAATATTTTTAATAACATCCTCCATCAAAAATAGCCTTTGTGATAAAATGTGGAGAAATACTAATATTTTCATACAAATATGACTTCAAGCCTCAAACCCTTGATTCACAAAGGTGTTCTACTATTTACAATTTATTTGTTCTATAGAATTTACCTCAGAGTAATTACACTATTCTGAACTCTCTTCCTCTTCATCCTCCCCTTTATTTTATAAAGCTGATTCAGAAAATAAATCAGATCAATCTATCTACCTACTCAAAAGATTTCAAAATTGCCTCATTGTCCACAAAATAAAATAAAATAAAACTTTTAAAAAGTCCAGTTCTTATCTAACTTTATTCTCTGAAATGTCATATCATTTTTTTCAGATCTTTCTTTTGAACTTAACATATGATATTTAGATTACACCTGGAAAGTAAGAGCCAATTTGTATCTTTAAATGTATACTCGTGTCCTATGTATAGAAAGCATTCAAGCAATGTTTGTTAACAAAAAGGGGAGGGAAGTAGATATTTAACAAAAATGAATTAATATTCATCTAAAGCACCAAAGAAGAAAAACTAAACTGGTAGAAAATTCTTGTATTATGGACCCATAGTCCAAAGAGCCACAATCTTACATAAAGAGAAATCTGAGAGATGCAGAAAGAATCTCTTTTAAAATATGTCTGTCATGGGGCACCAGGGTGTCTCAGTCAGTTAACTACCTGAATTTTGGTTTCAGCTCAGGTCAGGATCTCATGGAGTTGGAGCTCTGCATCAGGCTCTGTGCTCTCTGTCCCTCCCCCACTCATGTTCCCTCCCTTCCGCTTTCCTTTCCCTCTCCCATTTCTCTCTCTCTCTCTCTCATCTATCTCCTTCTCTCTCTCAAAATAAATAAGCTTAAAAATATATATATGTCTGTCATCTACTCAGAAAGCTAACATCCCATTATTGGGGGGGGGGGGACATTCTTATTCGAGGCATTTTTTCATAACTATGCAAATACTCGTGGATTGAGTTAAGTTTTAGTACAAATGAATTGAACCCTGAGGAGCTGGAACATGGGCAAGATGTGATAGAGGCCTCTGAGAAGGGTATATACCTAGAGGACGGAACATAGAAAGTCAGGAGGGTCTAGAAGGCAAACTTGGCCAATTCCGTAACACCCATTAAACTCATAGACAGCTATAAGAAGGTTAACAACAGCGGTTTCAGAGCCTAACTTTTTGGATTCAAATCCTGGCTCTGCAAGTAGCATTTGACCTTGGAAAAGTCATTTATTCTTTCTGCTATGGACTGAATTGTGCCCCACTATACTCATATGCTGAAGCTCCAAACCCCAGTGTGACTGTATTTGGAAACAGGACCTATAATTAAGGAGGTAATTAAAATTAAATGAAGTCCTAAGGTGGAGTCATGATCCAATAGAATTGATGTCTTGATAAGAAAAGACATCAGAGAGCTAGTGCCTGCCAGCTTGCTCTCTTGTCTCTCTGCCATGTGAAAACATAGGGAGGGGGGAGCCGTCTGCAAGCCAGAAAGAGAGGAAAGAGAGCTCTCACCAGGAACCCAATCTATGGGCACCTTGATCTTTGACTTTCCACCCTCTAGAACTGTAATAAATTTCTATTGTTTAAGCCACCCGGTCTGTGGTATTTGTTATTACAGTATTGGTCCAAGCTGACTAATACGCTCTCTAAACCACAGTTTTTACATACCTAAAATAAAAATTTGTAGGGAAGAACAGATAAAATAGTCCATGCATAGCACTTGGTTCAAAGTAGAGTATTATTATTGAATTTTAAGTAATAAGAATTCAAAAGGAAAAACTTCAAAGGAAATTACTTTAATTCCCTATGAAATGCCTTATCTACTACCAAATGCTCATATATGCAGCAAGGGTGAGCAGTCTAAAGGCCAGAGTACATGTGAAAACCCTTGCTGTCCTGTACCATTTTGCAATGCTTGCAAAACACTGTCAGAGCCAACGTCAGAAATTTCTGGGTTTCCGTTACCCCTAATTCATCTATTCATTAGAGTAGATATGGGACAGAAGGAAATGGCTGCTCAAAAAAAAAAAAAAAGAAAAAAAAGAAAAACCCAAGAATTCCTTTGTGTCCTTCAGGTTTTAAGACAGTTGTTGGGTTTATTTTATTTTGGCTGTTTGCCTTTATTTGCACAAGAAGTCTTCATTTGCTTCCTGGAAAACCATAGGGTTTTGTTTTGGTTTGGTGTTTGGTTTTGCTTATTTGTTTTATTTTTGCGTTTTGCCTTCATTTACACAGGAAGCCCTTATTTGGCTACTTGCACTGACATAGACACAGGTTATAGTCACACAGACAATATTTGAGTCTTTTATGTTTGAGTTTATGTAAGGTAAATTTAATTTGGTAGGGCTACTCTCATATCTGAGAGCTGACTAACAGTGACAACTGGTTTGTCCTATTTCTCACCTATTTGTGTGATTGGACTGGGTGGATGGGTGTCTCTATCTTCCTCAAAAACTCTGTGTGGGTCCCTGGGATTCTGAGAGAGTTGCTTAAAGGGAATTCTCCTTCTTCAGAAAAAGGTAAACGACAATCAGGGCTGGCTCTGAAAAATAACAAGCTCAGGAAAGGGAAATAATAGAAACAGAGATCATGAAGTCCCTATATTAGAAACCCTAATGTGGATACAAACCAAATATTAGCTTCAAGTTGTGACGTACTTATTTAAAACCACACACACACACGCAAGACTTTAAATCTAATATAAATAATAGTTAACAATAGATCATATCCATTATGTTTTATTACAAGTACAAGGAAATTTTCTGACCTATTAAAGCTTAATCCAACCAGTCATGAAGCTATGGGTAGACTATAGTGCCACCTAAGAGATTTAGATGCTGAATTCATCTGGGGTCCTAAACAGATTATCTGGATCAGTTGTTCATGAATCCATTCAGTAAGATAATTTCAAGCCTTATTTCAAATGTAAAAACAGATTATCTTTGTGCATTCATTTTGTGCATTTATCGCATAGAAACATAATTAACTGCTTTTTAAAAAAATTTATTTACATCATTTTACCTACTTCAGGTTTAGGGAGCGTGCTCTGAGCATGATGGGAATATGCCAAAGATGGGTCTCTAAAAAGGTCCATGTTAAAGGTATAAAGTTGTATGTGGGCCACTTTGAGGTGATACCTATGTGTGTAGGTTTTATCCCGGATCTCTGTGGGTGTGTCAATACATCTGTACAAAATGCTTTGTAGGTACGAAGGACTTAAGTCTTCAGGACACAGTCTCTACAAATTATTTTAGTTATTTTAGTTATTTATTTAATTTGAGAGAGAGCGTGCACAAGAGAGAGCACGTGTGCGCGCATGCAAGGGAGGGAGGGGCAGAGGAAGAGAGAAAGACTCTCAAGCAGGTTCCACACTCAGCGCAGAGCCCAACGCAAGGTTGGATCCCAGGACTCCGGGACCATGACCCGAGCTGAAAGCAAAAGTCCGAGCTCAACCAACTGAGCCACCCAGGCACTCCCCTACAATACTTTTAAGACTGTACTCCTCAGAATACAGTAAGAAGAATACTCCTCTTCTTCAGTAAGAAGATCCTTGAGTTACCCGGAGGAGAAAGGTGTGCCAGCTTCTGGAATTTCCAGCCCTGACTTGAACCACAGTAGCTCCATCTTTATTTGCTTTGTACTGTGTTCCTCCTCATACCACATGGTTTCCTTGGCTTAAAAAACGAAAGCTACAGGCTTATAGAACAGAGAAACGAATCACAACACATACTGTGTGAAAAATAATAGCCTGTTAAGTCACTCGTTAAGAAAGTGTCAGTCCGCAAATGAGTTTCCCGGTATTCACAGACATGGCTCTCTTTTGGAGGGAAAAACACTAATAGTGAGATAGTTAGGGTTCATGGGGACAAGCCCCAAATGAAAAACATTGTGTACCTGAGGCGCTTTCTGTTGCCCACTCCTGTGAAACTGTTTCTCCTCCGGGACAGAACCAGAAACGGGCCACAATGCAGCCTTATATACAAGCCAGACTTAAAATGGGAGACCCCGGCTCCAAACCACACCAATGAGCTTCCTGAATTGTCTGTCAGTATTGACCAATCAGAACAAGGCCCTTCCAACCCTTTTGGAGAAGGGCACTTTCTCTATGGGAGGCCTGCCTGACTGGGGTCTGTCTGTTGGTGCCGTTGCTCCTGTAACAATAGTAAAGACTCTTTAAGCATGAACACAAAGTAACGAGTGATCAGTAGCCCAAGGATCCGTAATTCTGGATTTGCTGAAAAAAGTTTTTAAACTACTTTTTTTTCCCCATGAATTTATTAAGAGAAAGGTGAAGATGCTTTAAGCAAACTGAAGTACATTTTCATCCTAAAGAAGTCATTCTCTGATATGAAGATGCCTTTCTCAGAAATATAAAGTCTCTAAGAGAAATAAATTGGCCACCTAATTACCAGAATATTTTCCTTGCTTGAGGATTATTATCTTAAAAAAAAAAAGTAGCTATTTTTTTTCTTTTAAAGTTGCTTCATTAATAAAGCATTTGGGATATGACCAACACGTTTAAACATATAGGTCAAAATATGTATTGTTTTTTACTCTAACAACCATAAAATAGGTGAAAAGTATCAGCTACACCTAATAAAAATTACTTCAGTAAAGTATGTGGTTTCCATTTGAACATAGGGGTAATTCACTGAAATGAGTTCATTCAGATCCATTTGAGTCAAAGAATAGGACCTTAAGCATGTGGGCAAGAAGATAAAATATTTACAAATAGATAATATATACATATGTGTGTATACATAGATGAGTGTGTGTGCGAGAGAGAGAGAGAGAAACTATAATCTTTATTGGTGATATGGTTGCATAACTAGAATATCCGTGACAATCTGCAAGCCACTGAAAAGTAGACTCAGTAGACGGTTTTCTTAAGTGTGAGTTTCAAAGGATACCATATAAAGAGAAATGAATTTATCATACTGTAGCAATGGATGAAAAGAACTGAAATAACGGGGGAGAGAAACATTATCAAAAGAGCCAAAAACCATAAAATAGGAATGAACCTAGCATGTTTAAGATTTTATGAAGAACATTATAAAATCCAGACTAAGGAAAAGAAATACCATGTTCCTATATGAGGAGAGTCCTTCTTATAAAGATATCTGTAAATTTCCTAAAGTATTCAATGTACTGCACATCAAAATCCCCACAGATTTTGTTAGCTTGTTTGTTTATAACATTTTATATATGTTCTTACACTCCTCTGAACAAGAAAGTACACAAGACTAGCGGAGAAGAATTTGAAAATAATAGTGGTAGGTAAGTATGGGAATTGAGAAAACTATCGTACCTGAGTATCAAAAAATATCATAGGAGTTAACACCATCAAATAGAATAGGTCAATAAAAAGAATATTAACAAATAGAATATTGTCAAATGGAAAGAGAATCCCAAACATATCCATGCATATTCAGGTATTATATCATTAAAGCAATTAATTTCATTAGGAAAAGAATAGACTCTTCAATAAATGTGGTTGCTACCCATGTGGAAAAAAATTAAGTGATAGTATTTTATTACGATGGATAATAAATTCCAGATGGTTTAAAAAGTTAAACGTAAGAAAAAATTTACATATATAAAATAGTAGTGGAAAATACAGAATATTATAGTAAGATCAGGTTGGAAATGGTTTTCCTAACAATATAAAAGTCCAGACAGCATTAGCAACATAAAGATTAAAAATTTATGTCCAATGAAAACTATAATGAACATAGGTCAAAGCTAAATGGCAGATACCAAGAAATAGTTTGTGATGCACAATTGATTACAGGAGAAATACAAGGCATCAACACATTTATTAAAGGATATTCAAACATGTTAGCAATCAGGAAAGTAAAACTTGAAATACTATACACTAATTTTACCCACCAGATAAACAAAAAATAAGAATGGATAATACCTAGTACTGGTTAAGTTACAGTTAAGTGGACTCTTAGAACTTTGTAGGAATATAAATCAATAAAGCTTTATTAATAATTTGACAGTATTGGAATCAAAATATACACACCAGGAATTCTACTAAGTATTTACCATACAGAGGTACTCTTAACACATGCAGAAAACAGTACAAAAATGTTTCTTGTGACATTATTTGTAATTATGAAAAATTGGAGTTTTAAATGTATATATATTGGGAAGTGTCTAAGTAACTGATGATAATTCCATGGAATATTCTGCACCCATTAGAAAATACAAAATAAATATGTACATGCATAAAGATCTTTAAGGGAAATAAAGCAAGAGAAAAGAATAATGTGCATAATAGGATCCCATGTTTGTTCCTTAAAAAAAGATCATTTATGTAGATGTGCACAAACATATGCCAACCTGTGAATACTGGTTACTGCTGGAGAAGGTGCTGTGGGGGCAAGGGAGGAGGGGTATGAAAGAAGCCCTACAAAATTTAGTCTATGTGTTTTGAACCTTTAATAACAAATATGCATTCCTATACTAGTTGGTCAACTTAAAAAAATACCAACAATTCACAGAGAATGTTAAAAAGACAATCACCTTTTGTTGATAATAATATCTTAGCATTTTCAAGGTCACCATACCTGTTTAAGCTTATTGATGAGAATTATTGGATGTGTGATGTTTGTTCACAGCCTACGATTTTGCTTTATTTAATGGGATATTTTGCACCCATTTAGGGAATTCTTTCATATTTCTTTATCATTTTCTGTCAACCAGCTAAACTTTTTCCTCAGGAAGGACCGCTGGACTCCCCACAACATAGTGTAGTAAAGGAGAGGAACACAATCACAAGCCACTGATTTTTATGCAAGTAAAGGGCACCGGTTCGTCCTATTGAAACCCCCTCCTGAATGGCAGAACTGCCAAGTTCAGTTCTCATTAGTCTTCTATTACCCCTCCCCTTCCCCACCACACACGCATAGCTCCATTTCAAAACCCAGATCTTTCATCAAAATTCAAGGTAAACAAGTGACAGTGTTTCTTCTTTTTCCCTCAGTGAACACCTTGCATCACCCTCAGTACTCAGCTTTTTCTTAACTCGCCCAGGGGCTGCAGGCAGTGCCACACCACAGAATGGGGAAGGGTTTCGGAACTGTAGAAGGGAGCTTCTTAGAAAGCAAGACACCTGTCTGGGACTGGAATTTTGCATACGACTTGGAAGACTAAAATACCTACTTGCTAGGTAGGTAATTTCCTCCTGGCCTTTGAATAAAATCCAAACTCCTTAGCCTGCCCTTTGAGGTTGTGTATATTCTGGTAGATCATATGACCTCATATCATACCACACCCTGGTTACACTGGCCTTTCTTCTGACCCTCCAACAGAAAGCAGTTCCTCCTCAGGGCTTCTTGCACTCACTTTTCTCTATGCCCAAAACAGTGCTCTCCCCACCATCTTCAAGTGGCTTGTCCTCTGTCTCTTCAAAGTTCAGCTCAAGTATTGCCTCTTGGAGAGGCCCAAACTATTCCTAACTGAATGGATAAAGGTGTTAAATAAGCCAGTCCAAGAAGAACAACTCTGGGAGGGAGTGTGCACCTTGGAGTTTCCTAAGTAGACAACTGTCCAATCTACTGAACACCTGGAGCTGCCTGGATTGACCTTACTGCCTGTAAGGGACTTGCTTTTGACAATAGCAAGAGAGGCAGCAGAGAAAGGCTAGCAGGAAGCAACTTAATGGAGTGTACTTCACCTTCTCCATTTTTGCTTTTAGAGTCTAGAGAGATGGGGTGTGTGTGTACGTGTGCATCAGAAGGAAATACAGAAGAACAATAAGGTAACTCTTAGAATATCAGAATTCTCTATTTTACTTCCATCCCTGTCTACTTACAAAAAGAAGGAAAGACATGAAATCTTAATTTCTCTGAGATCCAAATGTAATACAGGGAAGGACAGTGTATTAGTCATTTCCTTGTGTCCATAAAGTTATGAACAGAGCTGGCTAAAATGGGCATCTATAAATTTTTCCTATTATTTAATGGAAATAATAAAGTCAGACAGACACTGTACAAGGTAGTAAGCACAGGAGACAAACCAATGACAACGCATCCTTCTTTGGTAAATCCATAGTTAGAATCTTCAATATAGAATCAACTAAATATACAACTGAAAAAACATATATATCCTTGAAGTCATAAGAAAATACTAGCTGAATTTACCGAATGTTAGACTGGAAGGAACCTGAGAGTCATCTCATCTAACTCCCTTAATTTTGGGGTAACAACAACAACAACAACAGAAACAACAACTAAGCCCTGGAAAATGTAAGTCTCACTGAAGAGACAGAGTAATTTCATGGCAGAACTATAAGTAGACTGCTTGGTATCCTTCAATCCTACAAGCATTTACTGAGTACATAATCATAGTAACATCTTGGCAATGTCTGAAGTGTTTACTCTCATAAAAATCATAAGAATAGTATTATATTTATCATTATTTTTCAGATGAAGCTCACATACTTGCCTAACCTTACACAAAGAATATCCAGGACAGTCAGGATTAAAATCCACAGCAGACATTTCCAATGATAACAACATTAACCACTATGCAATATTGCTTCCCCAAAATTGCTCTAACACTATGGGGACGTAAAGATGAGCCAGATAGGACCTTGCCCTCATGGAGATCAGAATCCAGACACATAGGGAAAAAAGTCTCTCAGAATGATAGCAATTAAAACAATAATTCAAGGGGCACCTGGCTGGCTCAGTTGGTTAAGCATCCGACTTCAGCTCAGGTCATGATCTCGTGGCTTGTGAGTTCAAGCCCCGCGTCGGGCTCTGTGCCCGGGCACAGCTCAGAGCCTGGACCCTGCTTTGGATTCTGTGTCTCCTCCTCTCTCTGCCTCTCCCATGTTCATGCTCTGTCTCTTTCTGTCTCTCAATAGTAAATAAACGTTAAAAAAAATTTTTAAAAATAGATCTAAAAAATACTATGGATTTACTAAAGAGGGACCAATTATTTCCTCTACTGTAGCTCAGTTCATTCCCCTAAGAAATTTACAATCTAGATACAGTGGTCTGATTTGTACATAATTAAATCATAATAAAAGGAAGAGTACCACAGGGACTGAACTGTGTCTCCCCCCCAAAATAATGTTGAAGTCCTAACCCTTGGTACCTGTGACCTTATTTATTAGAGTGTCTTTGCATACGTAATCAAGTTAAGATGAAGATTTAGGGTGGGCCCCAATCCAGTATTATTACCCGTGTCCTTATAAGAGGAAAACATCATATTGAAGGGAGACACATAGGAATCACACAATGTAGCAGAGACAGATTTTGGATTTCTAAGCTTTGTGGGTGCAAGTCAAGGGACACCAGGGATGAAAGGGCACCACCAGAAGCTGTGAAGAGAAAAGGAAGGGTTCTGCCCAGAGTCTCAGAGGACACATGGCCCTGATGACACCTTGATTTCAAACTTCTAATTTCTAGAACTGTGAGAGAGAAAAAAAAAGTCTGAGTTAAGCGGCTAAGTTTGTGGTAACTTCTCATGGCAGCCCTAGGAAACGCATACACATCCATTCTTCCTTATATTTAAAGAAAGTATAACAATATTAAAAGTGGAATGTGTGGTCAATCTCAAGAGCAGGTGGTTATTCAGCCCCTCCTTGATCTGGGTGCTGATTCAGAACACAGTGAAAGGTCTGTGAAGTGACAAGTATTGACATTTTATACACAAATTCACGACAAGGGATTATGCTGAATTTGGAAACAATGATACTTTCTCTTTAGCCAAGCACTGATCATTCTTTTTTACTAATCACCTGGATGGGGCTGGGGAGAAGGTTGTGAAATGAATGATCTAACCTAAGATAGGTAGACAGCTGGCCTAGTTCCCAAAACAAAAGCCTTGGGAAATTGCCAAGAAGTCCGGACACTAAGCTTCTGGAGGCAGCCAGCTAGGGTTTTTCCCTCCCCACTGATGGAAAAATACAGGAACTACTGCTTCTCTGGACGAACACCTGATCATATGGTCCTGCCAGTGTCAGCCAGAAAGTGGTCCACATCTCTTGTTGAGCAAGGATATGATCTACTTAAGAGTACTGATTTCCAGTGTTGAGCAAGCCTATCAATTACTATATATATATATATGCCCATTTGCACCTCTGACTGCAGAGGAAATTGTTAAGATAAAAGTAAGTGAGGACCCAATAAGGACAGTAGCAATGACTTAGGCTCCAGAAGATCTTGTTTCCTTCCCCAGCTCTGCCACCTAACAGCCTGAGGGCTTTGGCAAAGTCAGTGACAATCTGGGGTACGTTTCTCCATGGACTCAATGCCGGGGGAAATGCCACATCATTATGTGGATCAAAATAAATGACATAGGAAATGGAATAGGAATGGAATAGGAATGACATAGGAATGGAATAAATGACATAGGGAATGGAAGATCTATGAGATTGTAGTCTTACAAGAATTTAAGGGTTTTAAAGTTCCCTAGAGGATGCTAGAATTTGATGCACAACCTACACTCTTCTGGTACCATATTTCTAAAAACCACTTTGGTCCACTTCCATTATACACACCATAGCAGTGAGAACGTAGTATTTCAAACCCAGGGATGCCATCACATCAGCTACAGAGTAAGCTTCAGAGTCCTTCACATAGTTTGTGGCCCCTTCCTCGGCCTGTATCCAGGACCCTTTCACAGCTGTGTATCCCTGTGTGTGACCTTACACGTACAGTGCTTATGAAAGGAGTAAGGCCAACCTTTCGGCTTGAGCTCTTAGGCCCCTGGGCAAGTTACTGAACTGATCTGTGTGCTATTGTCCTCACCTATAAAATGGGACTAGTTATACTGCACATCACCAAGGAAAACACAAGAGTACACAGAACCTAGTATTGTTCAGTAAATGCTTCCTGAAACCATTATTACTCATACTGTTTACTCATATTGGCCCGCCAGCCACCCTGGACTGCTGTGTTCCTTCTATACACATGGTTTTTTCCAACTTCTTACCTTTGTTCACAACACATTGTTCACCTGAATCTACCTACACCAGCTCTATCCGTAGAAATCCAACCCATCCTCCCAGGCCTGACTTAAATACCCTATCTTTCACGAAGCGTTGCCCGACGTCCCCAAGCAGATATGAGCATCCAAAACACATTTTTGGGGATCTCTCTTATGATGAATCACATTTCCTCCTCTCCCTTAATAAGTCGTGAGCTCACCTCTCCACCCCCCCTCCCCAGGATAGAATTCTTTCCTCATTCATCTCTGTATCCTTCCAGCTAGCACTTGGAAGAGTGACGTTCTCATAAGAGCTGCTCAGTAAGCATTTGATGAATGCATTCATAACCTGCCCAAAGCTCTGGCAGTTGATTTATTCTCCTGGTGGTTCTTTACTCTGGGCAATGTAGGCATTTGATGAATAATAGTTACTGTGTTTTCAATATCCATGTGTAATTTATGTTTTCTGGATTGTTTGGCTTAATTGTAATGAGTGTGAAATAATTTGGTAGTTTGAAAGGAAAACTTAATACGGTAATAATATACATTTTATACTTTATTTCTGTGCTGGTAAAGTGCCATCAACTGCAATAGTTACCATTGATATACTATACTTTTCAAGGAAAACTTCCACGTTAAATGTACCCATAGACGGTAAGAAGCATCGTAATATCAGAAATGTAAACTGTGGAAAAGATATGCATCAGAATTGAAGAAGTGTAATTAGGGCTCCTTTCTCCCAGCATAGACCCCTCAGTGCTCTGAGATGTACACACTTTATAAATTAGACTCACCTAGCCAGTCTTGTAGGGCAGAATGCAGCCTGTCACTTTGTTTCAGACTTCTCTTTTTCTACTTGATTGAACCTCATGTTTTGTCACTTCTGCCTCTAGAATGTCTAACGTCTAACATCTGACCACCTACCTGCCTCTTCCAAGCTCGGGCCCTGGGTCCAGCAGCCTACAACACATCAAAATGGTAGGCAACTGATCTCCCTACGTACAGTCTCCCCCAACCCAACTATTCCTGTCTGACTGTGTCATACCTCAGGCCTACTGAATAAAGTTTACACTTCTTAGCCTGGCATTAAAAATCAGTCAGAATCTAATTCTTACCTAATTTTCCAATCTTAGCTTTCAATCCAAATAAATTTAGAGCCCCTAAGGTGTGAAAGCCTTCTTCCTGAGAATATACCTAGCATTGTCATACCTCAGCATCTTTGTTTAAACTCTCCCCTCTTCCTGTGTCTGGGTGGCTCAGTCCATCGAGCATCCAACTTTGGCTCAGGTCGTGATCTCACAGTTTGTGAATTTGAGCCCAGCATCGGGCTCTGTGTTGATAGCTCAGAGCCTGGAACCTGCGTCATATCTGACATCTCTCCCTCTCTCTGCCCCACTCGTGCTCTGGCTCTCTCTTTCAAAAATAAATAAACATTAAATAATTTTAACTGTCCCCTCTTCCTAAAACCTCCCCCTCGTTTCTATTTGTTGAAACTTCCTCCACTGTTAAGAGCTAAGCTCATGTCCTACCTCCTCGGTGAAGTATTCCCTGATGAGAGCAGCCAGCCTATCTCACTACCGCTAAACTCCTATAAAATTTAGTATCTGCCTCATTCACACAGCCCTTGACACATCACCATATATTCTAGTCACTTATGTGAATCGTCGTCCTCCTCCTATTAGGATGAGAACCTCATTTTATGTATATTTATCCCCCTCATGGGCTTAAACCACATATTGGTTTAGTAAAAATTGAATGGATAGATAGCAAGTGAGTAAACAAGGTTCTTGGAGTAGATAACTCACTTGACCGGATGTCACGTGGAGGTTTCTGGAGTGACATGGGGGGAGTCAGAGCCGATGAAAATTACTGAAATTAAGAATTTTACTTCAAGCTATTCCATATGCTCGTTTGACAGGGCACTCAGGAGCGTGATACAGGAACGACTGGCACGCTTAAGGATGCCCCTTAAGGCTATTGGTAAAATGGCCACTGTCCCTAACCGATTGGTTTTGTTTTGACCAAGTAGAAAACATGCAGAGTAGAAGGGCTAAACTATTAAATATTCTTGGGGTCACGGAGGGGAAACTCTCAAGTGTATGTCACCACCGAAATACCTGTTGTAGGTTAGCGGTGTCAGAAAAAGATGTCACCACTTTACAGGAAAGAGAAGAGGAAGGAAAAATATGTCATTTTGTGGAAAGAGAAAAGGAAGCATTTCACGTCTTCCCTGCTGGTGGTTCAACTTCGGCCGACAGGCTCTGTACCGCGGAGGATTTCGGGACCACCCTCCTCGGCAACACTGGAGAAGCATAAAAATGAAGTCTGTAGAAGAGATGCATCTGGAGAGAGACAGTAATTACTGGCCAGGACTGATTAAAATTCTCGCTAGGACCTCAGAGAAGCGCTGAGCGTGGCTAAGCAAAGAAAGGAAAGCGTAACTGCTGCTTCCCAGAGCACGTGTGGAGTGAGGAACAAAGACAGGAAAATATATCACTGGCTCCTAGCCACAAGCTAAGAAAGTGAACGAAGGAAAAGCCAGATTGTATCGATCTGTCGCTCCTATCTATGATATGATATTCAACGCCCTAATCAGTGTGTAGGACAACGCTTTCGCTCCCTGTAAGCAGATTGTTAATATTCCCTAGGTCTTTCTCATGCTGCTGCATTTCATCTCCCTCAATAACAGCAATCACAGGGGCAAAGTTTGTTTGTGTGAAACACTTGTCTCACTCATACACCTGGCAAAAAAAAAAAAAAAAAAAAATCCCGTACGTGTTACACACTGACACACTGATGTTTCCTTCCCTCTTCACTCCAGAAAACAAACTTAAGGTTTTACTCCCTGAACCAGGGATGACAAGATCGTTTTTGTTTTTGGTTGTTTTTTTTTTTTTTTTTTTTTTTGCCAGGTTGTTGACTCCCACCTTTCCCTGACCTAGAGAGTTGGTTTACTAACTGGTTTCTCAAGTAGATTTTTAAAAAAATAAATGCTTTTGAAGTATTCTGTCCAAGATGTAGGGCTCACATGAGCAAAGGTCTTCAAGGCAATTAACTTTGATCTGTTTTCCAATAACTGCTAGCTGATGATGTTACTAAACTTATGCCTTTGAACTTTTGCTAAGGATACAAATTCCGTTCAGGAGTAAATGGAGTGGGCCTGGGTGGCTCAGCCAGTTGAGCATCCAACTTGATTTTGGCTTCGGTCATAATCCGAGAGCCCCACATTGGGCTTTGAGCTGAGTGTGACACCTGTTTAAGGTCCTCTCTCTCTCTCTTCCTCCCTCTGCCCCTCTCCCCCGCTCACGTACTCTCTCTCTCTCTCTCACAAATGTAATAATCAGTTATACCATTATAGATTTGTCACTGTCCACTGTATCCCTTGCTTGCTGTTTGCTATCCTTTGCTTAATGGTTTTGCTTCTGGAACATGGTTCACTCTCCCAAACAAATGGAAAGCCAAACCATCTAAATCAAAGAACTCCCTAGGAAAAACAGCGTACTTGAAAATGCTGGCAGTGTTTAGGGACACGCTAGTCTGTAATATGGCTTTTGTCATTTGCAAGTGAACCACCATGGCTTAGTGTAAATTTCCCTTTTTCTCCACTTTTTAAATGTGATTTCCCTGAAGGCAGGAATCATGTCATGAAAACTATGGACTAAATGGGATCTTTTTTTTTTTTTTTTTCAATATATCAAGTTTATTGTCAAATTGGTTTCCATCCAACACCCAGTGCTCATCCCAAAAAGTGCCCTCCTCAATACCCATCACCCACCCTCCCCTCCCTCCCACCCCCCATCAACCCTCAGTTTGTTCTCAGTTGGACTAAATGGGATCTTGAAGATCATCTAGCCCTGCTTACCAAACCCTGAGGCCCTCTTTGTCATTCCCCAGGTAAGCAGTAGTTAATTATTTACTTAATTCCGTGGGTGCTTGAAGGATTTAGGTACAGAGAGGAATGCAGTTGTGTGTTATTTTGCTTTTAACTACTGGTAGTTTGTTAGTAATAGTTTTGTAATTGTCTGTCTTTTTCTTTTCCTTATTCCTCCACTTTTTTACAAAAACGCTAACAAGGTTTGCAAAGAAACACAAAATTGGCATGCAAACAAGGTTTGAGAAAAAGCAGGGCAGGCTGAGAGGAAACCAGCGGTCTCCCCAGAAGAAAGTGTACTTGGAAAAGTGTGATTTTTCTATTTACATTCCTTTTTTTTTTTTTTACAGCTGTTTTTTGAAAACGCCAAGAATAAACAAGATACAATGGGCTTTGTAAAGGGAAGGAAAAGAAGATAAGCGCTGCACCCAAATGCCAACATCACAGATTGAATAGAATTGTCCCAGGTTTTATGACTGTTTCATCCCTAGCTTGAAAAATACTGTATATTTTTTGTCACCAAGGCTAATTTCATATACTTTGTACGTTTCTCCTGTATTCCTGGTAGATGAGAAGCCTTCATAAAGTTTGAGATGGGGGGACCTTAGAAATAACTCAATACAATGCCTTCATTTTACTGATGGGGA